>NC_071286.1:8188812-8315468 GCF_943735745.2 Anopheles bellator | reverse complement strand
TGTAAAATGGTACTGATTTGGTAGATATCAACTTTAAAAACGTAATTTAATAACTTAAAATAAAATGAACGTCCGGCAAGAGTACACCAGCTCTCAGACCAACGGTCCAACGCGTTGGCCATTCTCCGTCGCCAGATCGCCAGAAGCGGTCTGTTTGCGGAAGACCGACTTCATCATCTGCTTGCCGATGTCTTTGGTCGAACGGCGGAAGCTGCTTCGCAGTGTGGCCCCTCCGGACGGGGCCGCCGCAATCGGGGTGTACTGCTCCAGCGACGGTTGGCGAAACACGGCCCGTGGTTGCTCGGCAATGATGGACATCTCCAGCGCAGAGTCGACGGCTGCTTCCGCTTCCGACGACTTACGGTCGCCTTCGGATTCCGCCGCGGGTGCTGCCTTCGGGTGGCGACGACGAAGACTGTGGCGGATGCTTGAAATCAATCCGTGTCCGTGAGCCTCTTCGGCGCCAGATTGTTTTGCTTCCGTTTCCTTCGCTTTCTCGTGGCCTTCCGGCGGTATCGACACCGACTGGTGCCGTGGGATCAACCGGCGAAAACTACGACGGATTACGTCGCGCACCTTGTGCGATTTTCCAGTGCCACCTTCCCGGCCATCAGGGATGTTTGCCGGACACTTGAACTCGTCGCAGACCGGCGCTGGTTCCTTCTTGCGATAGGCCCGCTGGAACGGGGCCGGATTGTTCAACAGTTCCACGTCCTGTTCTTCGTCTTCGAAGTCGTCCACCTCCTCGAACTGCACGTCCGGATTCGAGACGTCGATACGGATCTCCTCCCGTACGATCGTTTCTTTGGTGATGGTGAAAGTGATTTGGTTTTCCTCCTTCCTCTCCAGCGCATTGGTAGCGTCAGTTTGGTTCGTTGCTTGTTCAGTCTTCTCTTCCGGAACGACCGCCATCGTCGGAACTTGTTCCTTTTCGACAGCCTTCTTGTGCTCCTCTTTTTCTTCCGCCGGTTGTTTGTTCTCCTTGTCCTCGTCCTCCGTGTCCGGTTCCAAGCTCGTCACATCGCTCTCGTCGCAGTCCGCCAGCTCACGCAGTTTCTGCGATAGGTTGCTTATGTGCTTTACGTCCATAAGACTGCGGCGAACCGAACGCCGTCTAGGTGCGGTTCCGCTGTACGCTCCAGGGGTTGCCTCGCTCGCAAGTTCCTTCCGAACCCTCGCCTCATTCATGCTGTTCTCAAGTTCCAGCTGGTAACAGTCCAGCTTTTCCCCAATATCCGACTCCTCGTTGATGACCGACAGTGAACGCCGTTTGACCAGCGTGACCGTTGCATTCCGCCTCGGAGTGTCCCGTTCCTCCGGCACATCCGTTGCCGACTGGTGGCCCGGAACGGGGCTACAAACCACCATGTTCGCCAGCAGCTGGCACGGTGTCAGAGCACCCGGTGGCAGCTCGTGGAAGTTGATACGATGCTTTAACGACGGTGTGAACGGAACTGCGATCGCGTACGTAGGAAGCTCGAGTGCCGGATTCTCGATTCCCGCCAACTCCTGTGCCTGTGGTCCGGTGGCGGTATCCTTCGCTTCTGCCTGCCTGGCACGAACTATTTCGAACGGATTGAGCCGTTCACCGGTCTCCGGTCGATCACGGATGCTGAGGGCGCTGTTCACGAAGCAACGGCTCATGTCCTCGGCCTCCTTGCGTTTACACTCTTCCCCATCGCGCACCACCTCGAACGGATTCAGCGGTTTCTTGTCGGCTGCGGCCAAATTAAGGCACGGATTCTCGAAACAACTCTCCTCCAGCCCGGCCGCTTCATGGTGTTTCTTTTTCTTCTTCGGTGGCTTCCGGATCACCTCGAACGGATTCGCGTCAGTGCCGACGCTGACCACCGACGGTCGGTTGCCAGCTGAGGATGCGGCCAAATCGGCGATCGATTTGACTTCCATGCAAGAGTCGGAAAATATGTTGTAATTTTCTTTGTTGCATCCCCGGAACGACGGGTTCTCGAACGCGCTCCCATCGATCTGGCGGTTCCGGATCGGCGTCGACGACGAAATGCTGAACGTTTGGTCGGCAAAGTTTAGGAACGGATTCGTTTCGGCATTCCGCTTGCGCTTCTTGCCCGGTGTTTCCGACATTGCCGCGGCAGGTTCGGGTTCACAAAAGTTGCCCTCCACAGCTAAAGGCATCGCAAGCCAGGTGTTTACGAAAATCGGTCGACCTTGACCAAGTGGCCGTTACGATGAAAAGCGACTGTTTGTTTTTTCACACTCGGATGCTTCACTACACGCTACACTTAATCACTTAGCAGTACACTGAAAACGCTTTGGTCTTGGATAATTAACAGCTAAGGTCCTTTCAACGCAGGACGAATTCCCTCGTCGTCCATGCGGGAAAAGACGTTTATTCGAATGCTTCAATGTTGTTTTTAACCGCTCTTTTCCGTCATGTTGGTAGCCCGGTCAATTCATCTAAACATCTAAATTTAGAGTAATTTTCGAATTTTGATTTTCTCGCTCACAGCTAGATGGCGCTGCTGAAAACAGAAAAACGTTTCGCTTGTGCAAGAAGTTTCGCTCTCTCTGCTCATACAAAACGTGGCTGATTCCTGTTGCATCAAATTGAATTTTTGAAACAATATGAAAACTGACGACATCGTCAAACTATTGTAATTGTTAATTATTGAACAAAAATTAATATTAGGCCTAAATTGAATGCAGAGAAAATATGTCTTCGAGCTATGAAAAAGATGCAGCAAAATAGCGATTTAACGATCATCAATTACATAAATTAACAAAAATTTGCCCCATTAGGCTTCAAAAATATTCCTAATATTTTTGTTATATGTTCTTGGACTTCACAAACAGGGTGAAAACTACTCTTTTAAGAAAGAAAATCCTTGAACTTATCCCTATTTAAAGGCAATTTCAATTAATGTTTAAAGTTTTCTAAAGCTACTCTAAACCGTGAGAATAATGCAATTTTTGAGGAATAATGTTAATAACTTAAACTAAGACACCAAAATTTGTAATAAGGATACTAACATTAATTTACTATGATTATGTATAATTTGTTTGTTAGTGTGATATAAGTTTTATAAAAACCATTGTCTTTTCAAAACAAATTGTGTGAATAGCTTGAAAGAGCAACAAATTGTTATTATGATGGTTCATTTTTTTACTCTGTGTCTACATCCTGATCGAACCGACTGATTAACAGACTGGCCAACTCAGAGTTCACATGAGGTTCGCTCAAAGTTCCTTAGCTTATCTTTGCCAAAGTGGCAAGCTGTGAATTTCGGAATTGACCAAAGTACACCGGTAATTACCAGAAAAGTCGCCATTTTCCTCTGACTGATGGTAGAGAACTATGTCTTATCATTTTACTTTTTTACCCATAAACTAGCGGCGCCGAGTGCTGGAACCTTCAGCGCATATTACCATGCAGGTGCTGGAAACGACAATCACCTCGGACACGCACTGTAAACAGCAGCAACTTCTCCCACTTGGCCGATCAAATAATAACACGCAGGCATTTCATAAATTATCATCTCTTTTATTGCTCCCACTGCGAACTCTTACAATTGTTGTTGTGCTCCATTATTAGCAGATTGGCGGTCGATTGGCTTTCGAGAAAGCGTCTCCGCCCAAGTTTGTTTGTTGGTTTGTTTGTTTTGTCTACCACAACTATCACAATACTTACTGTAGGAAGGTAAAAGGCTAAATCATAGCGATTCTTAAAAGGTTTAATACAACGTATCTACATCCTCGAGCACACGCTGCCATGTGCTTCCGGTAGCTCCCAACTCTCCGTTCGTGTTGTTCCCTGGACGGGGGACAGCCCCGGTCAATAAACCGGGCTTATTCCGGGTTTTCCGGGACGATCTAATCTCAGCGGTTGACTTAAGCTCTAGTGGTGGCTTGGGTACGTCTGGGTTGCGATCACTTCTTACATCCGCTCGATGCGACTCTTCAGCTGCTCCAGCTCACTTGCGATCTCCTTCGGCAGGTCCTTCGGCAGCTGGTTGTCGTAGTACTGCTTGATCTCGGCCACCTCCCGCAGCCAGAAGTCCTTCGGGATCGAGAACAGCTCCCGCTCGTTCACCGGCCCGCCCAGTCCCTTGAGATTGAGGGCACCCTCGGCCGGCAGGCGACCGATCGGTGTGTCTTGGTAGCAGTCGACGTCGTCGATGCGATGCAGGATCCACTCCAGCACGCGGCTGTTTTCGCCAAAGCCGGGCCACAGGAACTTGCCGTTCGCATCCTTGCGGAACCAGTTCACGTGGAAGACCTTCGGGGCCTGGCCACCGGCAGCGTTGGCGCGCTGCTCCATGCTCAGCCAGTGCTGAAGGTAGTCACCAAAGTTGTAACCGAAGAACGGGCGCATCGCAAACGGATCGTTCATGATGGCCTTGCCCTTGTGCTCGGCCGCGGCCGTACTTTCGCTGCGCATGGCCGATCCGACGAACACCCCGTGGGCCCACGAGTTGGCCTCGTACACCAGCGGAACACCTTGCGGCCGACGGCCACCGAAGAGGATGGCCGAGATCGGGACACCCTCCGAGTCTTCCCACGCCGGATCGATGATCGGGCACTGGCTGGCGGGCGCACAGAAGCGAGAGTTCGGGTGGGCGGCCGGGGTCTTGGACTCGCCCAGCTTCCACGGGTTGCCCAGCCAGTCGGTGATCTCGACGTCGGGCGACACCTCCTTCTCCATGCCCTCCCAGTACACGCCACCGTCCGAGGTGGACGCGACGTTCGTGAAGATCGTGTCCTTGTAGATCGTCTCCATAGCGTTCGGATTCGTCTCCGTCGAGGTGCCGGGAGCCACACCGAAGAACCCGTTCTCCGGATTGATCGCCCGCAGCTGGCCCTTGGCGTCGAACTTCATCCAGGCGATGTCATCCCCGACGCACTCGATCTTGTAGCCGGGCAGCGTGGGGTTCATCATTGCGAGATTCGTTTTGCCGCACGCGGACGGAAACGCCGCGGCGATGTACTTCTTCACTCCGTTCGGGTCCGTGATGCCGAGGATCAGCATGTGCTCCGCGAGCCATCCTTCCCGCCGGGCGATGGTGCTGCCGATGCGCAGGGCGAAGCACTTCTTGCCGAGCAGCGAGTTGCCACCGTAGCCCGAGCCGTACGATACGATCTCGTTGTTGGCGGGCTTGTGCAGGATGATGGTGCGCTCGGGATCGCACGGCCACGACGGCACCGCGATCTTCCCGTTGGCAGGTGTACCGACCGAGTGCAGACACTTGATGAAATCCTGCCGGAAGAGAAAAACGGATCATTAGTTTCGTGGTTGGGTTAGCCAGGAGCCACCGGCGAGTGACTTACCGAGTTGTCGGACAGTTTGTCCAGCACCTCCGAGCCCATGCGGGTCATGATGCGCATCGAGCTGACGACGTACGCCGAGTCCGTCACTTCGATGCCGATCTTGGACAGCGGAGACGAGATCGGGCCCATCGAGAACGGCACCACGAACATGGTGCGGCCCTTCATGCAACCCGGGAAGCGGCTCATCACCGCGCGATCGTAGTCCGCCGGGGAAATCCAGTTGCCGAGCGTTCCGTTGACACCGTCCGCCGGAGTCGGGATGGCCTGCTCCTGGCGCTCGGTGCAGATGAACGTCTTCGACTCGACACGGGCCACGTCGGCCGGGTTGGTTTGCGCCAGCCAGCAGTTGTCGTACTTGGGCAGCGGCTTGATCGTACCCTGGCTGTGCAGCGTCTTGAGCAGCGTGTTGGACTCGCTCTCGCTACCGTCCACGATGTGGATACGTTCCGGCTGGCACATGGCGGCCGACTCCTCCACGAATCGGCGCACCTTGTCGGACAGCTGGGTCACTTCACCATTGACAACCGGGAACCCGCGGAGATGGTTGTACAGGTTCTTCGGAAGAGTCTTCAGCTTCGGGCTGCATCCCAGGGTGGTCGGGAGCCTAAGCAGAGCGAATAGTTTGACCATTGCGGGAGCGGATCACGAACGGGGCAGGAAGACAAAGCAACGTTAGACTATATGTTTGGCACTCGGGAGTCGATGATGTTTCCAACAGAACACTGCACTGGCACTCTCTATTTTCATTTGAGACAAGATCGTCTTGTGGATCGACTAGGGTAAGGCTAGGGCACTGCTGGCTTTAGAAAAGGGGCTCGATTGTAGCACCGATTGTTTTACAGTTACTGACTGAGAGTGCGCCACTGTACGCCTCTTTTATAGAACCTGCCCTTGTTATTACTCAGCTGCACAGTTATCAGTACTGCCCAGCCACCCAGAAAGCAGCGTCTCATTCTGACGCATGCCGAAGGATGCCGATGCTATTATCACACGGCCAACCTAAACCTTCGGGCTACGGTTCTATGGGTCTTCCGGGCAGCAAGGCACGGTAATCTCAGCACGCTGCACCGTTAAAGTGCAAAGGTTGCCCGAGAGGGCCCCTCGTCAGGCCAGCCCTCGGCAAGCGATAAGATCGATTGCGACCGAGCGGCCTTATCGGTACACACCCCGTGTGACGTAGGCTTTCACAATTTCCCGGACGCCCTGTTTCCGACTCGGTCGGAACGGGACGTCATCCAGCCAAAACCCCACACTAAGTAGGCTAAGCCCTACCGTAACCTACCGAAAATGGAGGCCCAGTGCAGTGTGCGCAGTGCGCTTTGGCGAGGTACTTACGGCGTGTATTGTTCGATGACTTGAGGCATTTTGTTGCGGTTTGGATTTACTTCAGTAACTCAGTTAAAGGTGTAAGGGCGAAAAAGGCCGGAATGCTGTCGTTCACTGGATACGGGAACAACTGGGTTGGATTGCTTCACTTCACTTCTTGCACTGACGTTTGACGGTTTGTGGCTAAGTAGGCTCTTGCTTTGGGAAGCGCGAGTTTGGTGCCTCTTTTGATGTTTGAAGTGTGACTCAAGAAAACTAGCTTGTTTTCATCTTCCGAATTGGATTGGTTCTGGTGAACTGATGCTGTTACCTTCGGAACCGGGCCTTCTTATATTCGCCACCGCCCGCTCCGATCGACGGTCTGGGTAGGGGTGGCGCAGGCCATGAGCAAGCTCGGGGCCAGCGGGGCGGACCGGCCGACAGATAGGGCAGACGGCAGGTCAGCGAGACGGCACGATCGGGATGCCGTGGATGAGAGCGAGACAGATACGGGCGAAAATAGAAACCCCTGGGCCCGTTGCCGATCGCCCGTTACACCGATAAGGCTGCCACTTAAGCCACACAAGCGAGAGGTCCGATGGCGACGGTGTGTGTTGTGTTTGTATCTCGCTCGCTCACTCGATCGAACATGGAGCCGCTCCACGGCGGCGCCGTATCTCGCGGCTCCAACACACGCGCGCGCGTGGCGTTGTTATGATGAGTGACGTCACGTTGGGGCCGCGACCAACATCCCGCAAATTGGTTGGTCTTGAACCTTCTTCTTCGGCTTCAACCACTGGTTATCACGCCAGAGCACTCGCTGAACACGCTGTTTCCATCTGACCACACCGATGGCGACCCGAAACAAGAAAGCGTGACCTGTAGCATGGTCTACAAATTTCGAGTCACGTCCACAGGGCGCTGGGCGCTGCTCGAAAGGGCTCGATCACCGATTCAAGCAAGGAAGCGTTCGCGTAGGGCAAAGTGTGAGTCCGGCGTTTGTTGTTTTTCTATCCCGCTCTGGACGAGTCTCGTTCGCACCGCCCAAATCGGCTAGACTTGGTTCTAACCGGTTCCATCCACAACGAACGGGAGGGACTGTAAACTCCCACCGCCGGCAGTGGTGGCGCAATTTGTCCTGGCGGGTTTTGTTTACCCTCGCAAGGAGCAGGGCTCAGGGACAGTAGTTGCCGGTTGTGGGAGATTTGATGTTATGCAAAAAGCTTAGGCCCCCAGCTTAGGCCAGTCCTTGAACTGTTACATTTTGATGCGGGGTTTACAGATTCCTATCTTTCGTCTGGGGCCGCAGTAGTTTTGTTATTGGCAAGAACGGCCGATCCGGTGCTCACATTAACGGCAAAACAGATCCTCCGACCCGATTGCCTGCTTTGTTTTGGGCTCTTGAAGCTTTGAATTTGGATTTCATTTCAATTTAATTAGTTTCATTCAAATTGAAGATTATTCTAGTGCGAGTGTTTTAGATTCTGATTTGAGCTAGTAATTCTTAAATGACAATCATAATTTTAACTAAACTAAACCCTTTCACTGAATAAACAAAACCATTTTACATTGACGCAAGATTCCGTCCGTGGAATTATGCATTTGATATATGAGAAATTAAAACTAAGACCCGTATTCGTCCCGAAGTCCGCATTCTTGTTTATGAAGTGAAGGAATTCATAGGTAATAACCAAATACTTGTTAAATATACAGGCAACAAATCAATTAAGCAAGTATAAGAGACTGGCAATCAAAAGTAATGGGACAGTGGAAAAGGTAATGGTAAAGGAAAAGGGAACAGACATTTTAAGGTAAAATAAAGTAGGGAAACTCACCTTCGAGAAGAAATGTATAAAAAAGGCATATCAGACAAAAGACAAGAAGGGTAATAATGCGAGGACCTTTTCTCGCACGACCTTTCCTTCGTTTCTGCTGCGTACCTGTTCCAAACCAACATCCTTCTTCCCAATAAAAATTTACCCTGGCCCAGCGCGCGCTTCTCCAGTACTTTTCCACTTGAAATCTTCCAGAGGAAGCCCGGCTTCGGGTTTCTAGGGCATCAGCTTGAGAGTGCGCCGGCAACAACTGATTTTGCCCTCGATGATCGGGTCGGGTTGGAAGATGGACGGGCCCATCACTTACCGTCGTAGAACCAGCGAACCCGACCACTCCGGGAGTGAGTGATGTGCGGAAAAGGGTAGCCAATAGATCGGCGGTGAATGAGCGAAAGGGATGCAGACACTGGGGTGACATGGAAAATTCCATCCACAATCTTCTTAGGCGCAGTATTCGGAGAGAAAGAGGTCTTTCTACCAGTTCGTAACGAGTGTTCAAATTTTGAGAATCTCGAATTGGGCATATCTGGGGCCACGGGGATAGGGATGGCAAGGTTTCCGTTGGCGGTGACCTTTCCTCGTTCTAATCCGAAGACTTCTGTTTTGATTGCTTCATTTCGCCACTAAGTACGGTGTGTTACGAAGCAATATTTTTCGGTATTATGGGAACCCCAGGGAACCTCCTTTGCATGAATTTTGTCCAAGTGTAATACCGTTTTATTCGTCTTTAATTTTAAATGTCTCCAACAAACCGTGACCGTATTTAAGGGGTGATTTCACCACACAAGCCGTGCACAAGTCATCTTTTCCGTGATTCACAGTAGTTGCCGTTTGCCAATTAGAGCCCTCATATGGCAGCTACCCATAGCAACATCGGGTGAGACCAAAACAAAACCATCCTCCCGAGTGTGACCGGCTAATCGACGAGTCAAGCTCTCGCCGTGGCCTCAAGCCTCGACCGGCTGATATCAGCCGCGAGCAACACGCTTATCAACTGGGCCGATAGGGCTCGAATCGATTGACCTAGCCAGTGGACTGGGTCTGCGGAACGGGCGTGCCATTCCACACTCTGGCCATCGGCGCGGGTTGGTCGCTACCCCCAAAACACGCCAGCCATTTCCTCCTACGGACACAGGTTCCGAATCAAAACAAACCGAATCGAAGAACCGTTCGGCGGTGGGAAGACGCACTAGCGGATACAGCGATTACCAGAGGCCTCAGGGGCGAGCCCACTTCAAGTCCGTCGGCCGCGGTTCGAAGTCTCGATGATAACGCCGTCCGTCCGTCTTTCGCGGCTACCGCCGCTTATCGCGGCACCGCAGGTCATCATCACTTTCGGTGACGGCTCGAAAGTATGTGCTGGTGAAAGGAAAGGTGGAGCATAAACCAAAAAAAAACCCAAACGATGACATGGTTGGCGGTTAGCAACAGCGCGGCGCAAAACTCCAATTTTAGGACGCCAGTCACGCGCCGCGCCGACCGAGGGAAGCGCAAATTAGTGCGGCCGGGACCAAAACAAAAGTGACATTGGCCAAAGTGGTGGAACAGGTTGGGCCGGTTTTCGGTTGCTGCCCGATCGAACGGCGAGTCAATGTTGACGACGCGCGGATGCTTGGGAAAGATGCTTCTCGTAGGGCTAAAGTTTCCCAGTCACGCCACCCGAGCGATCGAGATGGTCAAATTCTTGGGCGAAGAGGCCGGCCGTTGACTCATCAGCAACGCTAGCAAACCTGTTGATATTTTTCTACCCAGCTCTGGCCGCTCTGTTGACTGCTGACTGGGTTTGTTTTGAGTTTCCTGTGTCGCCATTATCATTTCGAGGCAATTAAAAAAGGCTGGTGAAGTCTGATGGCATAAACAAAGTTCCCTGTTCCCTGAGCTACTTTGTTGTGATCAGGATCTGTTGGAAATGTACAGGGTTCAGGCCGGTGTGAACCCGTCATTGCCAACTTTTCCCCGAGTCAGCGGCTCGACCAGAGACTAAACTGACTGTTCAGCTCTAGAAACGGTCCAAAGGTTTAGTATTTTTAACTCGCGAACACAAACCGGTGGAGCACAGTGTTTGCCTTGACTGCTTTCACTCAGCGACCGATGGGTTCCTGTTACGATCGGGTCGGGTGTGATGCAAGTGAGCCGGCCCAATTACATCAGGCCTGACCGGCCCTCGGGACCGTGTTACGCTCTTGGTCTTGCTCTAGCAACAGTTGTTTCCAAAGACCAAGAACGGTAGACTGTTCCGGAGCCACGGAAAACCAGAACATGGACTCGTTAGTAATGTCACCGCGAGCGTTCCAGATTCTGGTGCTACCGGTTTGCGGAGAACGGAACAGTCAATTGAATCCAGTTCTAACCAGCTCCGGGGTGCATGTGTCAGAGGCGACATAGACTTTGAACCCTTTGACAACTCCCTTCGCCGCAATCCAGCGCATATGTAGGGCTTGCTGACTGATCGCTTCTCAAGGTCTCAACTCGACCGTTCATAGTTTGGTGGCCCGGATCTAGGATCGGGCGCGTGTGTACGGTCTAGAGTCAATATGTTTACCATCGCTTCGACTGGTCCCGCTGCCCTATTGCTATTGTGTGGACAGGAACTGTAACCTTATCGCAGCGCCAAAGAGCATAGTATCAACCGACGGCCTGCTCTGGACGTGCCCCTGGTTGGAACTTGCTCCGGCTGAGATGCTACTTCCATCGGTTCCAACCCGCGGCATTCGCATTCGAGGGACGGAACATAGAGTGGGGCCATCGGTTGCGATGATAGTGGTGGGGCCGGATGAAACGAAAACAACTGCCGCTCAAGCTCACTGTTGCCAGGCGCGCTAAATTAATAATCGCGCCCAGCAGCGAACCGGTGCAGGATCCGGAGGCACGCACACGGCGCCCGGCATAACACGAAACAGCTGATACCGTTCCGAGTGAGTGTGTTTGCGTTCGCCGGGGAACTGGTCGCTTGGAGGCTCGCCTCGCCGGCGCACGACACGTGATTGGTCGAATCGGGTCCCGCGCGTCAGGGTCGACGGTTTGGCTGACGCAAACCCGCGCCAACGTTCGTCAGCTCCTTCGGCGAACTGACGAAAATACGCGCGGACGTGTTCTGCGTGTGCGGCGAGGGTTTGTTTTTGTTTTGATGCGCAACACGGCGACGAGATGACTTGGGCGCGTATTAAGTTTTACTTTCTACAGGATAGATCCCTGTGACGATCGCAAGATCCTCGCGATAGACCTCGGTTCTATGAGGCCGACGAAACGTTTGATGTCACTCTCTATCTCTATTTTTCGCGACGTTGCGTAGTTTGCAGGGCTTGTGTGCGAATGGATTGCGTATGTTTACGGGTTTGGCACACGTGTTTTGAATGTGTTGTACCAAACAAGGGTTGTTATTGGGGATATTTTATCACTGGGGGATAATGTGCTGCTGTGAAGTCCATTCTGTCGTAAGGCTGACACCCATTGATGCTCGTTGCAAGGTGGTCTGCGGCATGTGAGAAAGAGTGAGAGTAGTTCAGCTCATGCGCTGCAACGTACATCAACAGGTGTCTAAGAATAGAAGCATAGACTCTAATTATCTCCGATAGATGCATTTATTAGTATCTACTCAATTAATCTCTTACAATGCAATCGAAACGTTTGCCGCAATTGTTTCAAATGGTTTCCTCCAACACTACTCAAATGTGGCAAAGAGGAAGTTTCCATTCTGAGGGAGTGCCCGATTCTTACACATCCCGTCGAAAGTCACTTGCTAGATGTTTGTTACACATTTTGTTTTGCTGAAGAGCATGGGAAGCGAGCCCTTGTTTTCGTTACGAGAGGGCCGAAGGCCGATCTGTGCAATGGCACAGGTCAAACGGTTTGTTTTGCCACGGCCTTAGAAGACCGCCTGGTTAATTCCGATCGATGGACGACCAATGGACTGCAACACCCGTTATCGGCTGTAGTTTGTTTGTGATCCCAGAGGTGCAGTTATTTTCCCACAACAACAGCTACAACACTCGAGCTATTTCTACACTGCACTTGATCCCGGAATTTACTCACCCTGCCGCGGCGTAAAGCGTCAACAACAAACGCGGCCAGGATGTTTGCTTTGTCGAGCCATTAAGGGCTCCTCTACAACCCGTAGTATTGCGCCGGGTTATTTAAAAAGAGGAATGCGATCGGACACGGATCGGGCATCGGATAATGGAAAAGTAGATTTAAAGCTCGCTGGATTAATCACTCCACTGTTGGGCCCACTTGTGGGGGCCGCTTTAGTGGTCTGCAAATGTCCTTACTAGCAGGACGGTGAGCAATCGTAGTGGCCAGCGATCGAGGGATTAAGGTACTTCAGCAGCCAACCAACAGCCGCATTGCTGCTCGGGCCTTAGAAAATCCCGTTCCAGTGGCGTGTGGCGTTCATTGATGAGTGTTTTCGTGTTTACCATTTCCTGCATCGCGAATCGAGCGACAGAGTGTCGATTGTTTTCGGTGCACATAACAAAAACATGTTGTGCCCCTCGATCAGAACGATCGGAGTAACATAAACAAGAACACATCATCGCTAATGTGTAAGTGCAAGTGGCAGCCAACAAAGAGGTGTACTTTCTGTAGGAACACCACATGGCCAGATGGAGTTTGTTTGCGAGTTGCGTACAGAGCGAAGTTCTAACTAGGCGCACCGTTTTAGAGTGCATTTATGCAATAATGACCTCCGCGTGCTATTTTTAATTGGCACTATTTGCGCCCCTCGAGTTGAGATTTTTGCGATAATCGTGGATTGCAAAATCTCTCGGTGCCTACAATCAGATTAACGAGCGTTCATTCGCCATATTACATTGTAACTAATCGCTGGTCAAGCCCCTTGTCGTGGAGGCGCACCACGGCTCTGTGCCACGCGCTGTCCCGTAAATCCTCCAATCAAGATGGGCGGCCTTCAGCCACAAGTCAAGTGCGGTGTAGTTGGGTCGGCACCAAAAAAACCATAAACAAGTGCAGCCCACTGATGGCGTCACCGAAGCGGCGCATGGCGTATGAGGGCATAACCTTTCGTCATAAAGCGCCCAGACGTTTAATCGCAACGCAGTGACATCCCAGACGGTGACGCCGCAGACAGAGCTGAGCAAAAACAGGACCAAACCAGCGTAATCAGGTCGGATGATGAGCATATCCGGGATCAGTATTTCGTGGAAAAAGCGTCCGTCAACTATTTCGCCTTGAAGCGAGCCAACGTTGCTCGATCGAGGACGTCATTATCTTTCCGCTGCTGCTGCTCGTGGCCCGTGTTTACAGTGTCTGCCGGTCAAGGATTCCGACCGAACTACGCATAAACCAAAGTTCAAACTCCAAAACCGCTAGTCTGCCCGTCTTTTTGGCCATTACGGCCCATTGAACGTTCCGCCGAATGGATTCGTTTACGAGCCTGTAATAGGGAGGGTGATAAAATTTGAACAATGTCCCGCGCTGTTGGTTCCTTTTTGGGTATGTTTGACGCTATCGGTTCAATTGCTTGAAGCTGGACCAATTTCTTCTGTTTTACGCCAAACACAGGGTGATATCAGTCCCGTGTCAAGTCTCTTTGCGTCACTGGCTGCATTCGTTATCGTTGAGAAATCTACAAACCGCCGGCTGCCGATGAGGCGATAGCGCGCTTCCGGGGGGTGTGTTAGCTGCAGATCGAGATACGGTCACGTATCACACCACCCAACATGACCAGCACCTATTTGGGCAATATACCGTCCACCCTGATGAAATATTGTTTGCCTGGTTTTGGTCGGTTTAGGTTTAATTTTTGATGTTGTTATTACAAAATTCCAATGTTTTTTCCCACAAATTACGCCGAATTCTTTATTAAAATTTTATACAATTTTTCAGTGGAACGTTCCATGGAAACTTTTTATATTAAATCCCTCGCTGGCGGTTTCACGAACCCACACACTGCTGGCTGCCATACCGACCGGATGTGATTTAATTGATTGGTTTCATTCCGCCTCTAACGGGCGGGATTACAAGCAGGACACGGGTTCCTCCGGGTGCTTCCGGGGTCAGGGTTTTGCCGTTTCAATCATCCGGAAATACATTGCGATTTTTTTTGCTATCAATAGTTCGCAGGAAAAGTGGAGCCAAAAACAAAACGCTTCCCAACACATGCAACTCTTTCGGACTGTTAAATGAATCGTTCGTCATGTGCGCAAAAAATGAAACTAAAAAATAGAGGACGATGATTAAAAATTCAACCCACAAAACGCTGTGGCCGCCGATCGATCGGGCTGTTGGAAAACTAAAATGCTTTTTGTTTGCTGCTCATCCACAACTCAAGGAACGGCGGACAACAATTTGCTGGCGACGAGGGAATGCTGCTGCATCATTGAGCGCTGCTCGTTAGTTCGCTTCGCCGACGAGGAGTTTGTTTTTTCGCGAGAAATCATTAAACTCGTAATAACGGCTGTGGCCACAGCTGGGTCACCGGGAAAACGAGAGCGGCAGATGAAGCATAGTGGCAAACAAATGATTTGAAGTGTGTCATTTCTGTGGGTCGCTTATTAGAGTCTCGGTTTTCTTAGTGATCGTTCTCGGAAGAGCGGATTATTTTGGAAAGCGTGCAACTAATCACTAGAGAGCATGCCATTAATCGATTGATGGATGGCAAATGATAAGGCACTTGACCCACATCATACGGATCCTTGTGGTACCGTGCCGAGGCCTATAAAACACTTATTTCGCTTACGTTCTGTGTCACTGTAATTGGACCCTCTCGGTGTTACTTCAATCGACCCAGCTCGAGCAGCGCTTGTCGAGCATAGGTTGGTTTATTTATAAATATGCAGTTTATATTTATAAGAGAGTCGCTCTCGTCGCTATCGCTAGAATGCAATTAGCGGAAATGGAACATCTTTTCTCTCAGCGAAATTTATTTCGCCATCCGTACCTTGCGCCGCCTTGTTTAGGGTTCCTCATTCATTCTGCGCTCGCCAACGGGAAGCGGCGCTGTCAAGTGTGATTCATGAAGAGCGATGCTTCCTTCTACTCGCCCAAAACTTTGCTCACAGTTTCCGAACCGATTTCCATCGGTTCGTCAAGCGCGCCACTGCCCAAAGTGCATTCTCCGAGGCTTTAAGCTGAAGGACTCGACCATTTATCTCACTCCGTTGCAGGCCGGGCCCGGATTTCGGGGGCCCAAAAGCATCTGTAGTGAAGTTTCTTTGGAACAACTTTTTAAGCACTCGTAGAGGCGTTGAATTTTTTATTCTGCAAAATGCAAACATTCACAAGAGAGCGCTGGGAAGTGGGGCTTTTTAAAGAATCGACGAATCTGGACGCAGCAGATGAAGACCCTTAAATTGCATCGGAAAGTAGAGAGTCAGACACAAAAAAAGGATAAAGACGACGCCCAAAAGGTATGTCCGTTCATCGTTGGGATTTTTGCAGAGCTTGGCTTGCCGATGAACCGATACCTCTGTTAACGGATTGACGCCTATTTTATTGAGTGCCACAAGCAAAACCTCGAGGCCTCGGGTAAGTTACTTGTACAAAGCCGAAGTTTGCCAAGGAATAAAGAATTCGCCCCCGAACCCGAAGGCTGTGGTTTCTTCTTCCGTTCGAATCCGAGAGAAACCGCCAGAAAGGTGTTGAAGAGAAGATAAAGTTTGCGCATCCAAGAAACTCAGCTGGATCGACGCCAAAGTGCAGTCGGGCTTCCTATTTCTTTAAATTCCCTCGGAGCTGTTCACACCATCTTTCCCTGACGAACGTCCTCTTGGGAACTGAAGAAGCTGTTGCGGTTCGGTCGCTGAGAAAACCCAGCGGAAACCACACATAATAAAGGATAGCCAGTTAAACGAAGTTCAGTCACACGTGTCACTGCCATGATTTTCTTGAGCGGTTTTAGCGGGCCAAGGGCGCCAATCTAATGGTTTGGTTTTCGGACTGGCCGAACATAATGGCAATTTCGTTTAAAAATCTTGTACCGAAATATCCGCGAGTTGGCGCTGAGCAAAACCGTATGCTTTTGGTTGGTGAGATCAGTTCCGTTATAAATTGAGTATCTAGATGTAGTCTGCGTAATTTATCTGGCAGGATTTGTCGTGCACCCTTGGGAATATGCATATTAAACAGCATCATTTGACAGCATTACCATTGCAGGTCGCGGCCATGCTCACAAACCGTGTTCCACGCTGGGAAATGGCGCACCTTCTTCGTGCACTACACATCACCGAAAGCCGAAGTTGCATCACCGGAGAAGGATGGCAGTGGCTGGCTCTGGTGGGAATACCAACACGTGCTGTGTTGTGTTTTGGTCCGCAGCAGCCAGACGTCCAGCATGAGACCGACCGACAAGCCAGCGCCCTGCTAGAGAGTCCTGGTGATTATTTATGGACACAAACTGACGGTGCCCTGTAACAAGAAACAAATTTGGTACCGTATATCCGGCTAGTCAAGATGTAGTGTCTTAGATATTATTTTTTGGGAAGTTTACGTTACATAAATCGTGTACTAACACTCGTCGGCTCAGAGCTTAGCTTACTCTACGGGAGGTACAATTTGTTTCAGTTTTTCTCCTTCTGAGCCTTGAGTGCAACGTATAAAATTTCACAGTTTATTTTACAACGTAGATTTAGCTTCTAATCCTACGACCATTTCTTGTCCTTTTTGATATTTATTACATCTTGAAGAAATGCTACCACGTGTTTGTCCATTAATAAAGAATATTAGTAGCTCATCCTTCTCTTGCGAATATAAAACGCATTTTTGCATAACTAATTCGTACGCTCACGCTTTGATACCCTCGATAAAGCTGAGCTGATGAGTAATCAATCACTTTCGTTTGCTCAAAGAAGACCGCACGTGTCAATTAGATGTACCCTGGGCAGCGAAAACCCCCCAAAAGGAACATTCAACTTTATGACCCTATCAAAAATATACCAAAAAAATAGATTTGCGAAATGGAAGATTGATTGCTCTCCAAAACGGGTACCTTTACAGGTTATCTACCCGTACCAGGCTGGAGTGGTCAACGGAAAGATTGATTTCACTTTCCGGCCCAGGTTAGATTGACATTTTACGTGACCCGTCCGTTACGATGCATCGACGGTTGTGTTGAAAATTAAAATTAATTTCGATTCAGCCACTAGCCAAAGCGATTAGAACTTTTATTGGCTTGTGGTGATAGCTTAGTTTATTAGGATGCTACTGTTGGGAACTCTTCTCCAGTACGAAATAGCCGGCAAAAACTGTTCATATGTCCATATCACGAACCAGAATGCAGTTGCAAGCAAATTCGTATGTTAAAACTAGCCTGAGTGAACTGGCCCGAAAGCCTAATGGTCTGCAACAATTTTCTGTGGCCCAAAGTGAGGCAAAAACTCTCTAGACAACACATGAAATGGTAGATAGTGCTACACCAGCACTGGTCCACTGCACTGGCGGATCTACAACGGTGCAAACGAACGATAGTTTCGTGTTTGTCGCGCTTTAAAACGTGCCCCAAGCAATATCCCAAACCGGGGCTTTATTTTGTTGCTGAATTAGGTTGGAGCACTGCCAGAAATTCGGCCCGACCAAACCTAAAAAAAGGAGCAACAATCGGAACATAAACAAACAACAAGAACTCTAGACGGGAGCGCAGAATTTTTACGGAAAACACACGCCCCGGGCAAATATGAAGTTTTCGTCATCGTCGTTGTTTGTAGACTCCCATCCTTTTTTGTTTTGTTTTAAGAACCAATTTCATAACGCAATTCAAGCATTCGGTGGAAGCGTGTCCATTTTACGGAGCCGCCAGCAGGCTTGGAATGGAAACGAAAGTGGCAAAATAAATAAGATTAAACCGATTTCGATCATCAACGCCCGTTCCGTGCGAATGGGATATCGCTCGCTTGCAACCGGCACTGCGCTCGCCTCTGGTCTTCCGATGGCAATGACAGTAACGTAGTTGTCGTGAACTATGAAAATTAGATTTTCTGCTTAAAGTTGTACCACAGCTGGCAGAATGTTTTAAGCATATTTTAAGATACCCAAAAAGGCAAAAGTTTGCAGCACCGCAACCATTTTTCCGCGGGCCCAGAGAGAAAGTTTTTCGGCAGGACACTTAGGAAGAGTTGGACCGGGACTGCAAATACGGACGCCTCGATTGGGTGAGAACAGAGTGTCACTACGAGGCACACAGAAAGCGTCACCGAATTTGTCTAATTGCGGTGTCAAGAAACTTTTTCTATCTGACAAGCAGCAACGGTCTGGGACTCAATTGGAACCGGCCCTCTGGCGGAGACTCACAACACAGGAGCAGCATACATTGATTGCCATGGCAGAACGTGGTGGCAAAAAGCTTTACAGTCAACAGCTAAGTAGCGTAACAACTCTCGATTGGCTGGTACGTGACTGCGAAACGATGCTGGACAAAGTTTATTATCCATCCTCTAACGTGATACGGCATGATATCACTTCGGACGAAATGAAGCCCGGAATAGCCCTATCATTAATTTTACCCGCCTTGATATAATAACTTGATCCCGGTTCTGCATATCAACTGGAAAAGGGGATGGCATTCCGAACTCAGGCCTAAAAAAATCCATCGTTTCGATTACCCAGTTCCAGCAGATAGCCCCCCGTAAGCGTACGTGATAATTAATTTTCGTTTGGTTTAAAAATGAGGTTCATAGCACGGGGCGCAATCACACAATAGCTGGCATTTGGTAGCCCGCTACGAACATTCGTAGAGTTATGCTCGATAAATTCGCGCATAACGCAATTACTTCAGGTAGCAACTGTATAGAAAAAACCTCAACTTTCGCATTCGTGTTACTTCCGTTTAATATCGCGTGGCGCTGGCCAAAGCACGAGCGGGTCCCGAAGTCGTGATCGGATGTTGTCGTTTAAATTTCGACATTTCCAACGGCCATCAAGATGGCGGGAAAATTTGAAAAAAAAACCACAAACCGGTTCGGGTCTTCGCTAAACTCACCACTCGGGCGCCCCGAGTGGTGAGTCGGCGCACGGTGTGTGGTGTAATCGGTTCAGGTTTCAAGATTCGCACGGTTGCTGACCGTTCGTGATGGAACTGTTCGTTCAGTTCTGTGCCAAATTCGATACTGTCGAGTAGTAGTAGCCTTGCCACAAAACTGGAATTCGCTTACCCCACCAGGGAGCGCCAGAAGCTGGACTGATCAAGTGGGCGGATGTGCAGCAATTCACAGTGAGTGAGGGACGAGTGACAAGTGACGTGACTCCAGTGCGAATGGCCGCTCCGAGACAGGATCGTGTAGGATGAAATCGGGTGCCGTGGGGTGAGCTGTGAAGCAGCCGCAGTTCGTGGAACGTGTCAGCCTTAATAACGTGGGAATATTCAAATATTTGACACAAAAGCATGGGCGCTACTCGAGTGACGGTGAAAATTAGACGAGTTTCCTCGTGGAAAGCGTAGGCAACGGGATCGTGACCCTGGCAATTGTGTCCCAAAGTGAGTATCTGCTGTTGATATCCTTCGGTTCTATTTCTGGTTAATTGGAGCAGAGCGAGCACTGCTAATTGAAGAATTGAGGATGAGAAAAAGAATTGGAAAGGCGCATCGTTCAGCTGGAGTTTATTCTTAATTCGAGCTCATGATTACCGAAACTTCGAGAAGACCTTCACGATCACGTGCTCGGCGAAAGATCTCACGCGTGGTCATTCCTCAAGAGGATTAACCGACAGTGTTGAGGTCTTCGCGAGTCGGAAAATGAAACCGGAAGTGCCGCCGGGAGTGCAACGCATGATAGTGGAGCGAGCGCAGCACGATCGCTCTCGATAAATTACGATTGGCGATGAAGATGATTTTCCAAACTTAACCTCCCGACGTTCGTTGTGTGTGATTTGTGTTCGTGTCGTTCTGGTGTATGTGAGAAATGTTGTGGTTGTATTTATTGTTTTCCGCCCTTTAAAAATAGCTCCCAGCGGTTCGAGTGTGTGGCACTGGTTGCTCTCATAAATTAAATTAGCGGCAATTATTGGCGCACCAGTCGCGGTACGATCCGTCAGGTTTCATCGATTGCGGTTCGGGGCCAAGTGACGGACGGTGCCGGGCACCCGGAGTCATTAAAAGGAATCACTTTTCCCGACCACAGTTGCCGAGCGCGGGATGTATTCGGTGTGGCCAACGAAATGACGGACGCGTGCAGAAACACGAATAAAACGTAATTAGTTGCGGAACGGTTGCGAAAAGTTGCGCTCCATTTATGGTCAAGTTGATGCTCGGAGTACCGTGGTGCTCATAAAACGACCGCAACGGTCGCAAAGCATGTTAACGTCGGGAAGGATGTTAGGAAATGTGCCGCAAAGCTGTGACACTAAAAGGTGGATGATCCAAAAAATGTACCAAAGTGTCTAGAAGCCAGCCCAACTTATCGCACGTCACATTCCGGACCTTAGCGTGTGCTGAACTTGGCGTTACATAACGCTGTCGTTAGTGTCGAAGTATTGTGTTACCAGTGTCCTGACGCAATTCCTCCCCGGTCCGAGGGAAAATGGCCAACGTACTAGTTGGCACAAGTCGTCGAACGTGCAGTAGCTCAGGTTCCCTCGCAGGCATCTACCCGTAGCTACAGTTTAACGCCCCGCCCGGCAAGTTCCCTGGTGCATTATCCTTGCGATGCGATGCATCGCTGTGCTGTGCGGACCGACCGGGTGGTGACGATTGGGTCATCAAATCCATCCGTCGGATGCCTTTGCTGACATTCTAACGAGTTCGTGTTGTGCACGCGCCACGTTTCGATCGCCGATCCGCTGCAGTACACGCATTTGTGTAACCGGATAAGGTGTTGGTCGTACAGATTCCTCCAGGGAAGTGGCAGGCGACAGGGCGAAGGACGACAATAAATTGGATTAGCAGGGCCACCGTGCACCCGGTCGGCCCGCTGTGTTTGTGATTGATTATTAACGACGGGTGAATTGTGTTCGTGAGCGGTGCAAAGCGGTTTTCGCCAAGAAGTTGATCGTCGGAAGGCGTCACAGTTCCATTTCCAAACGATAATCTACGCTTAGTCTACTTCTCCTGCGAATGTGCTCCTGCACAGAACTCGTAACATCGTGAAGGGTTTTGCATGCTTTCAGACAACACCAATACCAGTTGGAATGTAAAGGGGAGAGGATTGTGTCGCGTTTGTAGTCGTCAGACAAGACAATGGCCACGCAACAACTGCCAATAGTGATCGATATGATACGGCACTCAGAACGCGACAAAAATCGATATCTAATTGACCACAGTAACGATACGCGCTTTGCGAAAGTACACACTCCAGTTACGGATGGTCCGCTAAGTATGTTCAACAGTTAAACAGCTGCTGGCAATTGCATTTTTCATTACGGTTATTGCTGTTTCCCGTGCTTTCATTATCGTGGCTTTCCGTTGCTACAGAAGCATTTTCCATGGGGCCGACCATGGATATTCGTGTATTTTTATTCCATGTTTGATTAACTTAACTAACCCAGTTTCGATCGGTTTGATTGATGTAAACTTCGCGCAAATTTCCAACCCCTAAAAGTAAACACCAACAAAGCGCATTAAAGGCCCCGTTATTTTAAGGCCTTCCTTATAAAAACGATCCGCTGCGGATTAGTATCGAGTGGGAAAATATTTGCTTGATATTTGTTTGTCTAGCAAACCCGTTATGCTGGGCGAACCAGGTTCGGTGTCTGGTTTTGCTGGTTCACTGCACAAACCTAACCAGCGATGTTCCACTTCGTTGTCAGATGCCGAGGGCCGATCGCATAAGCGCGATGTGCGATGCTGCGGCCATAAATCATTAGTACCGCTCTGTTCTAGAGTGCGAAACTATCCAGATCCGACCGTCGGATCCGGCAGTCGGTCCCGGAATACGGCCCACACGGTTTGATGGTTGTCTCGAAATTCACCCAAGATCGGGGCAAGCGCAAAGGAACAGGATGTTTCGGGTTAGCTTTTGTTCACCAGTGGCCGCTAGCCCCGAGTGTGCGATTCTCACGACGAACAAGAAACAAAAGTCGTTGATTGCGGTTACCGGAAGCGTGTTACAATGTTTCCGGGTCCCCGGGACACGATCCCGTACCAAACGACCGTTTTTGGGTGACAATTAAGCCGAGCTGGTCGACCGTTTCAATGCAATTACTTTAATCGCATTAATCACTTCGAAACATCCATTTCAATTAGTGAATTTTCTCCTTCCGCTGACGCTACTTTTTCGGTCCGAACTTAGAACCTAGGTCCAGCCACTTCGGGATGTTAAAAACCACTTAAACTCCCGTCACAAGATGCCAGCAGTTCGTTGGAAGTGTACAGCTCGAACTAAAGTACCTTCTTTCTGAAAGACAAATTGAATGGTTCTGTGACTTGCAAATGATGGTTACACTACGTTCCGACGTAACAATTCATAATTGAGTCATTAGCCAAAAATAACCTATCAGCAATCCATTGACTTTCGGCAAGTGACTTTCGACAGGCATCGGATACGCCAACGGAAGCCGTTTCATGTGCCGCTCGGTTCTTGGGTCGGTTTTAGTTGTGATCTGATGGCTGCCAACGATATTGATACAGACCGTCGTCGGCGGCAGCCAATGGAGCGTACGGTGGCCACGTAATTGCAGTGCAGTGATAGTGTTTACTCAGCCACTGCCAATCGAATCGATATTGCATTTCTTGCACCGCCACGACATTCAAATCCACCAGCCGTGCCATGCACGGGCGAAGAAAGCCATCACAGCAATTCGAAGCAGAAGCACCATGGTTTTATTTTCGAGACGTTCAGATTTCAGACCTTTCCCGTCCGGGAGTCGAGCGCCGGGTGGAATCGTTTTTCGCGCCAATCCGCAACCGAGCGAACGAACGTCTTCGGAAGGGCTGCTCGGACGCGTGAGGGCAGCTTCTGAACGGAATTGTTTCACGTTTCCGTCCAATAACCCGTCCCAGAAACCACTAACTAGCGTCGGGTGGCCACACACGCCTTCCGCCTTCCCGGCCGAATCGACCCATCCCATCGAACCCGGGTTCGGCGGGGTGTTTCTCTTCGTTCTGCGGTTGATTATATTATAATATTTCCGTCCGCACGGCTCGTTCGCCAACAAAACGAACCCGGGACGTACATCATGATACATGCAGCGCACACATGCTTCTCCGAGATGGCTTCTCCTGGGCGATGCTGAACGTGGGTGGAAGAAAATCTCACCACCCTTCAGCCCCATCGCCATGGGCCACTTCTTCCTTCCGAGCTCCGGAATCGGAAAACGTAATAAAATCAATATCGTAATGATTAGGGAACACCCGGGTTGGGTTGTGTTGGATATCACCAGTTCACGGGGCTGCTTCCAATTTACATACTCTTACCCCACAGCCAGGCAGCTCGTGAGAGCTTGAGGGCCCGGATTAAGGAAGTCAGTCAACATGTGAACCTTCGATTGAGGGTCGTTTTGCTGTATCTTTGATTTGAGAGGTAAACTCGGCTGGGAACAGAGTTGGCCGCTGATTTTCCTCTGGCCGAAGGATTCCGGATTCCGTGGAGGGGAATATTTGCAAACGACGAGTCGCTCGGAGGTGATGATTGGTGTTGGTGAAGCGTTATTAAAAGACGATTTCTTCATGTAGTCACTTAATGACCGTGAATAGGGTGTTTGGTTGACAGGGGCTCAGGAATGTGACATCTTTTGGGTTATCCAGCGCGTGGGATTTAAATGGTTTGATACAATTTGATGATCTTGACACAATTTGAGGACTTATTCTAAAGGTCAATTGGATGTAGGGTATTTTTTAAGTCCTACATTGATGATATGAAAGTTTTCTTGCAAAGCTATTTAGATGTGTGGATCGGAGTTCACTAATTATAATTCTAGTCATGTTTCCCATACCGTTTTCTGGCCAATACCGTTAAGACCATTTCAATGCATTTGATATTAATGAGAGTTAAACATTTGTTTTGTTTCGTTTAGTCACGTTTCCCAAACTGCGAACCATGAATATGCATTAAATTTTATCGTTATTAAAAAACTTTTAACGCCCGGGCACGTCCAGGGTGTGCGAATGGTGCAGCTTTTTTCCCGGTAAATTGAGATCAACGTTGAGTTTATCTTTTCGCCACCGAAAGACACACAACCAGCAGCAACGCATGGAGTACAAAAAGTAATAGTTTCTATTGGATAAGTGAAACTTTCCCGGTCCGTAGCCCGTTGCCGTTGCTCCGTGCTCTGGTAAACGTGCTTCGGGCTGAAAAGGGATTGAAACTGCACGCCGCTGGCTCGTTGTTTCGCTTTGAGCCGAGAATATTTGGGAAAGTTCTTTCTTTACCAAACACCGCTAATTGCTCAGCCGTTGATGGTTTGGTTTCCGACTTGGCAACGGTGCGCCGTTCCGCCGAGAAGTAGATAGTATCGGAACGGGTGGACGGCCCAGCTCCTAAAGGATAGTTGACACCGTTGCCCAAGCAGTTTCCTTTTGTGGGGAACAATAGAACAGACACCTTTAAGTACTGGCTATACCGTAGAAAATCAGACAGTACATTAAATGACCGCATCAAACGTTTAGAGCAGTGTATGTTGTGCTTTAAGATAGGCGGTGATTTTTCGCTTCTTTTGTCAGCTGTTTTCTGATCTCAGTATCATTTCTTTATGCTGGTGGGTCAAGTAAAAATACCTCCTCAGAATGCAGTCGCACTTGGGAACAAACTTAAACTTGGGCAGAATATACACCTCAAGCGTAGCCCACTCCCCGCAAACTCTCAAAGTGTGTTCCGTGGTTTGATGCGATTGCGCTTGGTGCAATAAAAAGTATTAAAATAAATATTGAATCACGCGCCAAACACTTCCGACGACCGAAATAGAGAGTGCTTCGTTTTACGTTTCAATTGATTCAAATCATCCATCAATCATTATTTATCGTAAGCTCCAATGGCCCGTCCTGGCAGCACGTGTTTCGTATAAAGTTTATGAATCTTTAATTATCCCATTCACACCGCTGTCGACCGGGTGGGCCGGCCCGGGATCGGTCTCGCACCTCTTAACCTAAAATCCATTACCGTAAACAAGCTCGTTGGCTCATTAAATCGAACGGAACCGGGCGCAGGGCGCAACGGGCAATTTGCCGCCGGTTGGATTGGCTAACAACCCTGCCTCATTATCGGTAGATTTTCCGTTCGACTGGGCCGGCGAAATTCGAGGACCGCTCGAGGCACCAAGATTCACCGTGCCGTGTACGGTGAACCCCCCAGGACCACAGACGGTGTCTGTGGCTGCCGGCGTACATTACACGCCGCGTAGCTCGCTATCCTCCAGGATACGGTCCCCATCCGGGGGCTGATAGGCCAACAGGACGCAATGATGTATCGCACTTTCGGCCGTGTTCGTAACTAACGTACGCGAGTGTCACGTCTGCGGCTTCCGGTTGCGTAGATGGTTTATGTTTCTGTGTTCCGCAGCATCACTCACGGTCACGATCGCGATGCGTGCACTACGGGCTACGTGCCGAAATGATTGTGCATTTGATCATACTTTTTCTATGTCACCGGGAGTGTGTCACCGGAACCACCGGAACCGTACAGAGGACCATGCTAGTTGTTTCGGTACACGTGCGCCTACCTCATTCTGATGGATGATGCCCACCGCCCCGGATGTTCCGATTCACGGAGCGCAATTACTTCCCTCCAGCGATAGCGGCCTGTTCATCGGTGTGCCTGTGTCTGCTGTAGGTAACACGTTGTGGGAGGTTATTTTTCAAAAATTTTGACACAATTTATTTCATTTTGTTGCCTTAAACAAGCAACACCTCACCGATTCAATGGCCACCGAAAGGTTCTGCTCAGTTACTGGCTTAGGGTAGTCTGCTGTGAAAAAGGTTGGGCTGGCGTAACGAACGGATTGGGTTAAATTTTGGTAGACGATCCCAGCCGGTCGGGTCAGCTGAGATTATGTTTCGTACCCCTTATTCCCCACGGTTTGCGGACCTTCGAACGCTAAATTTTCACAGTAGAGTGAATTTTCTCCCTTCAAAATCCTGATTGGCCTCGAGGTCAATATTTACATTCAATTTAGCAATCTCTCACGGTTGACAAGGGAAGGTGGGATGCTTTAATTTCATCGATACAGGAACGAGGAACAATTTATGAATCGCTCCAGGAAAAGCTGGAACACTTATTATTTTTCCGTGGCCCCTCTAGCCGGTGGCAGCAAAACACTTCTCAATGGCGGCATTGAAAGCGCGCACAATGATCTGGACTTTTGTCCCCGGAAGAAAGTTGCTCCTTTGGCACGGTTCTTCCGCCTTATCGTTGGCCACACGTAGCGTGTTCTCACCCATGTTGTAATGCGACTGTTTGATTTCATCAAACTTTTAACAATTAGTATCGTGAAACAATAATCTACTCGTGTTTGTTTCTATCGTCGCGTTCGCCTTATGGGACCTCTGCTACCTTCTGCTGGTGGCATTAAAACGAAAGCCTTTCTCTGTAGGTCTCAAAGTCCGATAGTGCCGTGATGGAAGTTAATTAAAAAACTTTTTCCTGTTCGATGTCCTGTGTCCCCCAGAGTAGTGTGACGATAGTTCGAGTAGTTGGACGGGAAATTGCCACTCTTAGGTTGATGAAATATTCAACAACCACCCCACCGATGGCGATCGCAACGCCTGCCGGAAGTGCGTTATGTGTCCCACAAGAAGCTCCGGAGACTGTTGCCGGTTTGGTGCGGTCACACACGGCAGACGGTACACCAAGTTAAATTAAAATTCACTTCCACAAAGGATCGTAAGGATCGATTGATTAGTAATGTGACCTCGCAGGCGCTGGGGCGGCAACTGCGTGGAGAAATAATAGGTTCAATGTCGTTCGAGAAAAGAGGCGGCGTCAGGCGAGTCGTGGGGTCGATCGATCGGTTAACGATGTAAATCGAATGCCAAGACCAAAATGCAATGAGGAACGCCGGTCCTTAACGTGTGCCCTTCAGTGGGCTGCGATTAACAGAAATCGAATACGATACGCTAGCACCAAGGTGCTCTACAAAATGGAAGAGAATGAATTCGGCGACCTTGCCCGGCCGTGTTCTGAAAGTCAAATCAAAGTCACCATGTCGGGATATGTAAGAAGTTTCCGGTTTTTCCTCCGGTGCGGATCGTAAACGGCATGCGGCGTCGTCCGCTGCGCCTTTACAGAATGTTTCATTTGGCTGCCCTCTATAATTAGGTTAACTAACGGCAGCGGGGATCGAGTTTTGGGTTGCCGCACTTTAGTTCACGGACGAATTTCCTTCATCCATCACTAGGGACGTTGCACTTTGGGCGGCTTATTTTTGTCTTTTAATCAATAAACCTATTAACCTTCCCGATAGAAGAAGCATTTTCGACCGGGTGAATAATTTATCCTTGGGCCTTATGTTTGCTCAGTGGAAAGGCAGCCTCTTTTCTGCTAATACGATTGAGAGTCGTGGGCATGAAAGAGAATGGTAAAAAAGGTGATGCTCCTATTGGGTTGCCCTCAAGTAATGGCAGCCCTGAGAGCAGGGAAATTCTTCCATCCAGCAGCAAACACTAAACGCCTTCGAGAAGGCGAGATGACAGAACAAAATTAATAATAAAATAATGGACCCCGGGAGAAAGCGGCATAACTGAGAGGTCGGAGCCAAATTCCTAGGCTGGCCGGAGGAGTGCAGCAGCAAGGGTCATGATAAACATAATTGAAGGTGTTCCACGTGAGAGCAGCAGTCATTTTCGTTCCTTTTTTGCACTCCATTTCCGCGAATGAGCCTCCAGCTTCGGGTGACGACGATGGTGACGACTTTGGCATGAAACGACGGTCGCTGTCCACGAGGGACAGGCCGAAAGGATCCGTGGCTAATATTCACCGTAGAATCGCCGGCTGTTATCTTGTTACCGCTGGGTCTGAAGCTGCCGGTTAATCTCGTGATGGGCCCCACGTCACGCGGTGCGTGCGCGCTGACCCTGATTTGTGACAACTGGACGGGGCCATGTTGTTTGGAAAGGACACGTTTTCCGCTGGCAACTTTACCTTTTTTTCATTTGCTTCCGTGAGGACTTTGAAAGATTCAAAAAGAAGCGATTGAAGCGATCTTGGCTGAGCGTTTGATGGTGCCAGAATTCGTTACCGAAATGGAATAACTTTGAAGTGACTCCACTTAAGCGATGCCCCGAGTTCGTCAAACTCTGGACAGCTGTCAGAAGGATGATTTTCCATTTCCGCTCACCGTGGGTCACCGGTTTTCTTCGCTTCGCCAGCAGGAACAGTGACCCAGCACTTGCTGCTGTGGGAAACTTTAATATTTAACGGTACAATCAATGTACACACGAACCGGATACCCAGCGGAAACAAGCGCTCCGTGGATGATTTCTTGTCAGAAGACCAAATTGAAGACCATTAATATTTAACAATTTAGTTTCCTCGCTCCGACAGCGCGTGTAAAAAGGGTGTTAACAGAGCAATGAACAATAGATCACGCTGATGGAATGCGCACGAGCGCGTACGAAAAATCCCTTCACAAAGTTGAGGGCCATTACGTTTGAACATGTTCTGGTTGTTATTTATCCATTCCCTTGCAGGTCATTTTTCGGCATGAAATTAAAAGTGCTTTAATATATGGTGACCTTGTGCAACCTATTCAACCCTGCACAATCACCACTACTTGCAATCTATAGCGCGACAGAAAACGAATCAAAGTAGTCTTTGCAGAAAACTCGAATAAATAAGTAGCGCGTTGATGGTGTAATGAGTTCAACCGAATTTAAAAGTAAAACTAAAAAGCAACTACATATTCTGTAAAATTTCTCATTGTGTAATCTTCGCATCGCAATAAAACATTCACGCTTTTGTACTTTGCCTTATCGTTGCAGTGCACGCGAAAGATGCCACGTCTTGTATGGTCTAAGAAAAGGTAATATCTTTCAAACACCTTCAACCTTTACATCAACCACAGGCCATGTTTTCCATCCTATCTTGACGGACGTGTACCATAAGTCTGGTACAAAACCAACAAGCGTCAATTAGCTCGTGCAAAGTTCAACATTTTTACGAACACTAGACTACGCCAAATAACGCCCAAACACACCGTCCTCAACCTAGGGTCGGTGTAGTAATGCCGGCGGGATCAGTTTTTGTGCCTTCATAGCATAAAGCAGTCTTCAAGGGCGACCCGCTAATAACCCCCAAATCTTTTCCCGAGCTATTTCTTGAGGGAAAGTAATTAATTTCGATCCGTAGGCCGATCCGAACGGTCGACGCATCCGTTTATGGAAAAAGCGTAACCTGGTATTCGTTATGCCGAACATCGAAAACGGCCGAGTGGTGGGCATGTTTGGCGAAGATCAACCTTTTAGGGCGGTTTTGTGCGAAAAACACTCCGTTTCGATCGGTTCTAGCGGTGCTCCGAGTGCAATGTGATCCGTTTTTGAACATAATTACTGTGAACACGACTATGTATTCCATTCTATCGGTTTACATTTATTTCTCCGTATTATAGATCACCATTCGGCGACATCTTGGTTTGGTCCTGTGTAGACTGTTCAATATTTCTTTAAATGAGAATCATTCAACAACAAAAAATAGGCACAAAGAAAACGCCTTGTAATTGTATTTGATACATAAGTCTTTGTGGCTCTTTTGTGCCCGGTAGGTCCCTATGTCCCTTTCCAGGACCTTCTGGCTTTGAGAGTAAATGAATAAAAAGTGTGCCACATTTCTATTGCTACGAAAGCCTGACAGCAGACGAAACGTGACAGTCAACGAACGGTACTGCCAATTGGAATTATTCAAATTCACAGCTCTTAACACAATGATGTAACATGATAGACGAGAGCCGGTTGCCCTGCGCAGTTTCCGAAATTGGCAAGTGTTTAACTTTCCTTTCACGAGGCTTTTAATGCTTCAACAGAAACCAATTGCACAGTTTACGTTTCACTTGAAAACAAACGAGCAAAAAATGGTTGAGTAATTGAATCTTACTGATTCGATAGTGCGGCATTGGTTTTTTCCATTACATTCGTGCGGCAATGGCAATTTTAGCGCTACTTCAGTACATTCTTCAATGTGAATGAATAATTTATCACTCTCCTAGAATACCAGTGTAACTGTGTGTTTCCACGATCTCGTCCCAATCCACACTATTGAACACACGAGAGTCTGTCCCGTTGGGGTTCTGTAATCGCTGTTTGTTGTTTAATTTGTATCATTTGCCAGAACTCGATTGAATGAGCTCTATTAAAATATATTCGAGCATTCATTGGGAACGTATTCGATCGGTTTTTAACGCTGAAAGGCTTGCTGGTAATTTGTTATCATAGAAAAAGTACGCCACTTCACTGACTCGTCAGTTGTGGTTATGAGTACTGGGAACGCATTCAAATGGGAGAGCATAATGTGGCCGAGCGAAGCGTTTTTCAAACACCAATCAGTCACCGTTGCATCAATAGCAGGTGATGAACCGATACTAATTGAGTTTTAATGGCTAGTTCAACTTACTGCACCTCTCACAAACTGTGCTTCCACCGTTTTATTGAGGTTCTTTTTTTTCACGCCGCACAGCAGTTTGAGGTACACCGAATACTGGGGCTTCAAATTTAATTCACATCAGTTTAGAGTTTATTTGTCTGCTGGATGCAAATTGTAATGATGTAATGAATACGAGAAGCTGATTTATAATCATAGTTTGATTGTGCTGTGTGGTGGTGCCTTCATCATCCCCCTTTATTTATATAGCTTAAAAGTTGTGCATACTACACGTCTTCATTGACTCTTGCCGTGGAGTAATATCGTGCCCAGCTTCAACGCCCAAAATCCGTCTAAGAGCCACCCTCTCTGATGTTGTTGGCAGCTTCACAACCATTACATTAGCACGTGTTTCTGAGAAGTTGGTTCTTTGTTGCTGCTTCCCACGTCGAACGCCAGACTTGAGACACATAATCAAATGCTAACAACTCGATAGCTTCCAGACCCATTCCGGCGTCTTCCAAGATCCACAAACCGCAAGCCACAACATGTTTGTCTATTCTGGCGTACCGATAAACAAACATGCCGGCGTGTGAGGGCGAGGGCATAGTTTTATAGAGCATAGAATAGATGACAACGACTAACGGGACGGCAGCAATATAAACCGGTGATTCAGACGAGCTGACGCGCCAGCTCAACGATAGCTAATGAAGTTTTCAAGTGGTGTCTACTGAAGCGTAAATTTATAGTTTCATTTTTCTTTTCCCATATTTTTCAAATGAACAAGAGCAGCTGTACCATAAGTAACGGGAACCAATGTTTAAAAACGCCGAAACATTGTTTCTGTTTCGCGAGTTTTATTTGGTCGATTTGGGTTCAGTATTTTTCCAAACTGTTTATAAGTATTTTCTGTTTGCGGCATTTCATCAGCCCAATGCATCGTAAGGTTTTCTTACCAATATAGCAAGACCCGCTTTGAAACTAAGGCTCAGCTTTAGTTCAAATGTTGCTTTAAGCTGGTTTATATAGAGTTAGAGAGGACTGGCTAGTGAGGCAAGCGTGCAAACAAAAACATATTCAAAACTGCAGACCTCTTCCACACCGTTGTGTGTTCTGGTGGTTGTAGCAAAAAACATTGGTCATGTTCGAATATGTTACGCTTCTGAGTATGTTTTTGCTACCCACTCACAGTGTGTTTTATTTCACCTTTTTTCCCATGCTTGGAACAAGTAAACACATTTTCTTCGTGTGCGTCGTTCCAGTTTGCAAACTAGAAATAAAAATAATGGAACCCACGGAACGTTGATTGTCCGAAACGTTTCTTATTAAAAGCTGTCGGATTTATTTTCTGTGGAAACAACCGACGGCCACTTACGACTTTTGATTTGTCGAACTCGAGAATAACAAACAAAATCTTCAAAATTAGCTTTCTTCAAAAGTTTTTCTACTTAGTTGAACCTTTGTATTGAATTATTACAGTATTGCCATTATTTAATACTATGTTTAAAATTACAATAAATCGTAAAGATACGGCTACCTTCGGCTATGATGAATAAAATCACAGTTTTATCAGACCAACCTTTGAGTTGTTGAAAACCATGAAATGACTAACGACTTGTGGCGAACGGCACCAAAGCCCCGGGCGGTCATGATTTATGTTTCGAACGTGTCTGGCGATGTAAGCGACACACATGTTTGGGCCCCTGTTGACCCCGAACGAAAGTTCCGAACGCTAACGTTCTAAAACGGATTTGGGGATTTAGGGACCTGACCGGCGTTTTTGGAAAATGATTAAACCCAACCACGTACCATAAGCTAGTCGAGAGAATCGGTAAAATGGGAAAGTTTACTGATGTTTTTTCGGATTTTCTCAATTAATTAAACAATAAGCCAGCGCTTATTTTTCATTCAAACTTCAACAGCCCCATTCGGGGGCTGCGTCGAACGCAATTTGAATTCGATTGATTTAAAAGAGTGTAGCACGCGAGTGCCAAAAAATACAGAACATTAATTGACTTTGACTTTGAGCTTGGAGTCAGCCTCAGCGAGCAGATGGAGGCGCCTGGTACTGCTTGAAACGTATGGCTACGAAGGAAAATGGGTTGATGGCTTTTTTAACCCTCCTGCATGTATGTGCGTTTTGTCCAAAAGTTCAACCTCCTGGCATCCTTCCATTGTGGTTGAGGCACCAATTTGCCGCACAACGCTTTTGTCCATTCGGTACTGACATTGATTTTAGCCGGGACGCTGACGGCGCCGCGTTTATCGTCACCGACCATCGCGAGGGACTTTGATCCCATGTCGCAATTGAAACGATTTCTAACTTCCACGGTTCTCGGACTACAGTCTGCAACCCAGTGCCGGGATCCGCAGCCTCGGGTGGACTTTTCTGGAGCTCACCAAAGGATAAAGTTTTAATTGAATATAGGATTATGATGGGTTCATCCTTCGACGGTCACCAAACGATTGGTCTCTGATTTGCGTGTGTATGATGTTGTTGGTGTTCGTCGACATGCGGGACAGTCGAGTAAAAGGTCAACGAAATCGGTCCCACCGAAAGGCGAAGCGTTGATAGGGTCACGAAAGTGAAAGTTATAAAAAACAGATAAAACTGTAACGGTATCAGATATCAAACTGAACAATAAACTGTACCGTTGCGCCATATGACCAGTGCTGCGGGCATCAGGAGCTGAAGCAACACTTGCATACATACGGAGCCCCGGTGAGCCAATATAAATCTGGTGCAACGAACCTGTTTTTGACATTGTGCAAGATTATGCTTTACGTTGCGTAGATTATGTTTCAGACAGATATCCTGATTAATGAGCCAACATGGGAATGGTTCACAGTATTTTGCCTTAAATTCACCTTCACATAGTTCGAGTGTTTACGAATGGAAATTGAACAAACTTTGAATTTGAACCATCAATTCAAAACGACCATCTCCCTTTATTGTGCTTTATTATCCCATCACAGGCACATCCTAGACCGTCGCTGACGGTTGTACCCGAGGCAGTCAGCGGCGCCGCTAATTGATTCTCAAACACTAATGGAAAATCCCATCAAATCTGGCCATAAACATCATCACCAGGCACATGTCCATGCCGGCACGTATGAATGTGGTCCAGAGAACCGATGCGCGTCCGTTCAGAACGGGCAGACGCAGTCCGTTAAAACGCTCAGATTAGTGACTAAATTTAGTGAACCTTCATTAAATAACCATGCCCAATAGTGCTGGGATACAATGTAAATGCATTAATTTAAAAGCAATCGATCGACCACTCCGTTTCGTTAAACCCCGATGGTTTTATGTTTGAGCCTTTAAGCGCCGCTTTTACCGTGGAGCGTGGTCTTGTACTTTCCGTGCGATGTTCTTCACGCTCACGCACGGTTTGGAATTTCATCGGTTTTACTACGCTTCGTCGGTTATGCAAACTGAACCGAGTGCCGCCGAAGCCCTCGCTTCCGCCAACCTGCCCTGATAGGATAGGCGTTTGCACCGACCCACTGAGTGATTTGCCCATTTCGTGCGTTTCTATCACGTCGCTTTATGGTTCCCACAGGCCTAAACAAACAAAAATCCGAGCGCGATTGATCGGTCGCGACCCAAGGTCCCTCGCGGTGGAAAACCGGTGACGGAAATTATCTGCCGAGTTGTACCAAACGTGAAATATAAATAAAATGCCTGGCCCCGGGCCGAAGGCGGTGTCGTATGCCAATATTTGTCACGTTTTTCGCATTTGCATGAAAAAAAAAATCCGTTACCGCCGTTGCCAAAACCGGGAATGCGCATGGAAAACATCTATTTGCGGCACAGCTGACTGGCTGGCTGTGGTTTGGGTAAGAAACTCGATATTGAATCGGTTCACTACACAAAACACAATTATAGGACATCGTCGAGGACAGATGTGAATGAAATCCTTCCGGGCCAAGTGCATAGTTTGGGACCATGGTAGAGTCGATTGGTAGGAAGGCATTTGGCCAATTTTTCTACAGTAAGAGTAGTTCTATAAAAATGCTTTTCACAAATAATATTCGATCATAAAATGTAAATGCTCATTCAAATATTGATGTGAGCCAATCTTCATAGCGACACATTTTAGGCAGCCGATGTTGCAACTGATGCGATTTGCTGCGATATTGTAATCGTGGCATTTGGAATCTTTTTGCCTTTCCGAACCAAACTGGGCTTCCTTCGGCGAGTTCCGAGCACAAAAGTTCGGCAAACATTGTTGAGTGCACCGAGAGCCAGTTAACCTTCAAGTATCCTGATTCAGCAAGCTCCAGAGTGTACTTTCTTTCGCCCTTTGCGGAAACGAAAACTCTTCCGGAAATACAGATCATTATCGCCACATTGCCTTTCGTAGAGCTTTTCAGCGAGTGCTCGTTACATCTGCTCACATTGCCCTTGGCGAAAGTGCATGCCTCCAGACAGACAGACGGATGGGTGGCATCGATTTGATTGCAAATATGCTGACTCCTTTCGACGGAAGCAAACGGAAGGAAAGCGCGCGAGAGTGTCGATTCTTCTGCCAGAAATCCATTAGGCACGAACATATATTTTACATTTATCCGAGAAGACTCAAGTATATCCCCAAAATGAATCGTGGCAGCAACGTTCAGATGTCCTCCGGCCGAAAGAAAAAACCGCCGATGACGAACACGGGTTCAGTAAATGGCAAATGGTGACACGTTTTGTGTGGGTTCGCCATAGACGGGGTCCATAGTAGTCGTAGTAGGGCGTGAGTTTTGGCGTCGGTTGTTCGCGAAACCGAACCGATGTTTGCACGCAATTAACACCCGTGGGCGACAAAATAGTTGACGGACAGCTGGAATGTGACAGCTAATTTTCACCAAGCACGGATGTACTGCCGTTGCCATCGAGACTCGCTTTCCATCGTTTGGAAGAGGCATGTGATTGGGAAATTGTGGAGCCATATCAAAAACCATTTCCAAAGATTCTCTGTCCAGGCACAAAATTGGCGAAAAGATACATGTTTAATCACATTTGTGAACGATCACACTATTGATTGTCACTTGAAGTTGAGCCATTTACTGTCAGTGTTTAATGTGAACATAAATGTTGAAGGGTTCTTCCGATTGCAATTGCTTTTTTATATTTGTAAGAACTTTTGCAACAAAATATACTTTTTCGTTCACACTGATGTCATGTTAAAAATTAGTGCTAATTCAAAAAACAAACTTAGAACAGTTCAGGTTGTAACAGAATTCATTAATTAAAACTAACCCGATCCGGAGCAATATGCTACTATCGTTTTATTACAATCGTTCTATTTCAGTACGTTCGGTTGGCGATAGTGAACTGGTTATTGGAAAACAATAATTGAAAAAAATAATAAAACGTAGAGCCAATGTGATTAAAAAAATGGCAGCGGTAGAATATTCTGCACCCTACTCAACCGCTTGGTTAATAATTTCCTACGATAAACCGGCGAGTTTAAGGAAAATGTATCCACTGGACGTGCTTTAGTAATGGGATATTGACCATTTTAAGTATTTTACGACACTTCGTTTCGATCTGCACCAAAATTTGGCATGAATATTTAGTGCAATGGCAACAGTTTTCTTACTGAAACATAAAACTAACTTCATTTCGCTTAGGTGCGGATGTAGAAAATGATAACTTTGCATTTTTTCATTATTACAAACAATGGGAGTTATCTCCCGGTTCAAGCTACTAAACACAAGTCTCTAGGATTAAAGTTGCTTAATTAGTAATGAAACGGATTTCATTGGCACTCATTGAAGCTCATTTGAGAAAGCCCTGAAGAGAAGGAACAATTTTCTTTCGCTTACGTCATCGTTCGGTATCCGCTATGCGCACCATTCCTGGGTCGGCCACATTTTTCTCACCAGAAAGGTTAGTATCTTCCGCACATTAATTTCACTACAGCCAATCATTCACCCTGCAAATGGCAGCTGGCCGCAAGCTCGCGTGCGATGGGATCCATTTTCCGTGGCCACCGTCAAAGTGGTTGCTATCGACCACAAAAAACGATGCTGGTAGAATGGAATGGCGGCAGGAATGTGGCACATTCCTACCCGTTTCATTTACCCATCCATTTCTGCGTCAACTCTATCCTCCTAATACCGATTCCGATGCTTAACCGATCCGTTGCGGAAAGGATCGCGAAAACTGTCCTCCTGTGAACCGACCACTGCAGCGCCATTTCGCTTTCTCGACGGAGACACGGAAAAACATTTTTGCAATCGTTGGGGATGGACGTTGAAAAATTACGCTTCCCGCTCATCTCCCTCTCTCCGTGCCATCATTGTCGTTCATAATGAACGTCTTCTCGTCGTAGACCGATGGAATACGTTTAGGCTGTCGTTTGGACTGATTAGTCAATGGAAAGGAAGACTTCAATTGTATTCTATGACAGTTTAAGCATCTTTTCAAGTATTGCATTGTACAATTTTCAGAAGTTGTAGCTCCGTTAAAAGCAACTCCGTCGATAATCAAATTCATTACAGCAGCGGGCATTACACGCAAATGTATACTGGAGGATTTTTTTCAGTTTTCGTACATAAAATGGCAAAAAGGATGGCGTTGAAATGAAACTCTGCCGCCAACATTATGTGAATAAATTATGTGCTGTCAAGCATAAGAAGCATCGTCTTCGGTGTCACACAATTACGTGCTTTGCAATCGAATAACCGTGCTATGTGAGCCTGTGATCGAGTAAAATTTTTCACCGCTTTAATTTTCGACTTAAAAATAATATTCAATTCTTAGAAACACAACTTTACCACATTACGCACTCTGCATGTACTTAAAAATTACTCTTCCCTGAACTTCAACAAATTTTGAGCATTGCAACAAACTACATCAAGCACAACATCGCAACAGCTAACATAACACAAAGTCTTCCAGCAGGGTTGTTGACATTGAGCAGAAAAAAGGATCAGATACCTAAGGGTTGCAATCATCGTTATTCGAGAGGAAGAAAAAAAAATCGTTGCAGTTGCATATGCTCCGCCATGCCGTTCTTTCGGCAATGATCGCCCTGTAAAAAGTGTCGTTGTATGATTGCCTTTGCCAGGGGGAAATGATGTAGATTTTTTCCGTTACGTGTTGGCGAGCAAGCAAAACATCGTCCAGAGGAAGCACTAACGAACGGTTTCATTCGCCGAGCAGTACTTTTTGCTCGTGCTAATCTAGCCGACCGTCAATGCTGGAGCTGCATACTTTTTATGCACCCTGCAACGTAGCATAACGACATGCATTCATCTTCCCGTTTGCTCGGAACTTTGTGCTGCCGGCCAAGCGCAGACCCATGTAACCGAATCCTTGCAGTGGCCAGCGCGTTGGTATTTGTAGATCCGCTTCCACTTTTTGCGGTTCGCAATGCAGCCAACAGCGACCATTCGTCCAGGCTCAAAGTGGCCTGTCCGGTTTGTCTCCTGCCACGAGGGATCGCTGTCGTGAGGTGTGTCATTGCTCTTTTTTGCTGGAGGTGTTCATTGTATCCAGCATCTGTATTTATGATTGCAATCCTCGTTGACGGTAGAAATGGCCCGAGATGGAATTAGCGAAGCAAACTCTAAGAGTTTACAGTTGACAGCTTACAAAGAAACCTTACAAACAGATTCTGTTGGAGTATGCGGCGAATAAGTATTTCACTGACAAATATTCAAACGGTTCCATCGGTTGCCGATAAAAGACTCTTTTCTTCGCGTGCGGCAGGATATCACGGATTGGTGACAAACTTTGGTGTCACTGACAGAGTAACGATGGTCTATCGTCTTCCTTTCCCTGTGCACACATACACCTTCCGTTGTTGATATAGCTTCCCGCTACCCACTGGAACATCGCGTTTGTTATGCTTCATGGCTTTTTAATAATGTGATCCGACATGATCCTATCGGTCGTGGCGTGACAGAAGTGGCGGTTCCATGGACGATGCACCGTGAACATTGTTTACATTCAAGACACTATGGATGGCTTAATATCGTTCTCGATCACACCGTTATGCACAGACTGCAACGGACATGCCATTCTAAGCATGAACTTTATATAATCCAATATGACAAAGGAAAAAGTTTGCTAACTAAAATGGAATTGTATGCATATCACGGTCTGACAATCTGTTTAAATGAGGTCAATCAGGTCCAAAAAAAAGGGTCTCACTTTCACAATCTTTTTGGTAACGAAAGCAACAAAAACGAAACTCCTTGATGCTCGTTAGCGTGACTTTTCGACTCTCAGCTCGGCATCGTAGCGGAAAAGCAGATGCACATGCACGGGTATTATGCTGCACACAGTCAGACCATGTGTCCCTTCCGCCCAAAGGCAGAGGGCGCAGTAATGTTTTCTCGATGCATCAGCATCATCGCCACCCTTCGAGCGTCCTCTGTCTGTGAGTAACCTTTGGCAAACTGCCTACAAAACTGTGTTTCACAGCTGGAGCAGCAGCACCATGTTGACCGGCGTTGGGCAGTTGTTGACCGACCGACGCTGACTGACCTGATTTTCGGGATTCTCTGGACCATCTCTGTGTGCTGTGGCCCTCTGGAACGGATCGAGTGGAACTGTTGGAACGTTACGCCTTCCTTGTATCCGGGGCACCATAATTCCGGCACCAGCACTGGGAATGGAAATTGAATTCCATTTTCTTTCGCCACCACCACTGCCCGTTGGCAGCGTCCACCAGTAATCCGTACGCCGATCCGTAACCACATTTTGACACACCCTTCGGTGTGTGTTGTGGGCCAAAGTTATGTAAAAGTCTCGTTTGGTGGCCCCTTAAAATTCATGTTCCACTGCCGGTGCCGGACCAGTCAAATTGATGAGAATTGTTATGACACCAGAATGGGTCGTCGCCACACAGCTTGACACGGCATAAAACGAGGACGAAGGCAAACGAAGGCGCGGTGCGCGATGGAGCAAGAAAGAAGCTTAAAATTAATTTCGCTCCTCCTAAAAGCTCAACCGAACGATGCTCGGCCCCAAATCGCCGATTGACGAGCCTGCCACGTGCTGCGGGTCCGGCGCCATTTGTTGCTGATAATGAAACGAAGACTGCCCCAGCCGGGACAGAGAGTAAAATGTGTGGGGACAACGCTGCGGGTGGAATCACTGCCACTGACCGTTGCTGATGTTTAGATTCAATAATTGCTTTTTAAACTCCCCGCGGCCCACGTTAAATATTTGATTGATTCGGTGGCAAAGTTGTTCACGCTGTCTCTTCGCTGTTCTGTTCCGCGGAGTGAGTGAAGTTGTTGCTCTTGATGTTAAGTGAATTGGCGGGTTTCGAGAAAATAATTTCATCGTCGTTGTGCCTAAGAGTTTTCGAATTTAAATCGCCGCCATAGCGGACGTCGACCCAATTAGAGCTGCTCAAAGCTTAATTAGGTGGGTAAAGTTTAAATTAAAGCAAACTCGTTCCGGTTGCTCGCTTAATTGGGATCGCGTCGCCAGGCTGTCGATGCCGTCGCTTGACATTGTACCGTTGTTTGCTTTTATTATTGGCTTCAGTTCACCAACACCCTTTTTATGTCCTTAATGGCACTCGCTGTTTGTCGTCGAGTTCGTTCGCCACGAAACCGAAGCGCCCCGAAGAAGCTTCTTCGGTGACGACGTATGCTCATGCCGTCGATGGCTACCGGAAAACATCAGAAGTATCCCGGTGCCGGTGCTGGATTAACAGCTCGTTAGCATATTTCTACCACGCATCACGATGGCGGGCGGGATAAAAGAATGGCGACCGAAACCGAGATTGTTTGAGCAGCGTGGGATCATCAAAAAAGCGGGACGAATGAGTGGATCGGTCGTGCACATAATGGAGGGTAATAATGTTTCCCGTGTCTGGTCCACCCAAAATGGGCAACCATCACTCATCACTCGCTGGCTTCCGGGTGATGCTACCGTTTCGATTTCCGTTCGAAATACATGGAGTTTGACTCCGGTTTGATATTCTGTGCACGTCAAGACAATCGTTTTTTCCTTTAGGAGGTCCCCCAGGGCGACCAGATTCACCGAACCATCCGAAGGCGGCCGGAACTTTGAAAAGTACGCCAAACTTGTCGAAAATCAATCAACACCGCCCACCGCCGGGGACTGTTGGTGGCGTAGCCATCCGATCCCTTGTGCTGAGTGCGTTCGATTACGTATGCGGGACTGATGCGGGAGCGTCGAGTGAGCCCTCCGTATAATGCACTAGCCCCCCGGCCCTGGTCTCGGAAGCAGTCCGTAGGAAAAATCGAGACACCCTGCGGGGTGATGTACTACAATCGCACAGTTTTTGACGACGATTACACGCCGATGTGATTGATGGTGGTTCGGTTCGGAGTAACGACGTAACGATTTATTTTGTACCATCCGATCACACGCGAAATTGAACGGCTCACATCCGATTGAATTTGCGTTATCGTTGACGCCGGCTAAGGCACGTGCATGTACGCGGAAGTTCCCTGGAGGGTGGTCCAGAAGCTCTGGAACACCCGCAGCACCATCACCAAACGACGTGACAGAATGGGTCGCGAAACAGGCTCTTAAATGGGGCCGATCCAACCGACCGACTGAGTCTGTTAGCGAGGGATCGATCCTTCTGGGCGATTGCTTAACCATGAATATTCAAGCGGTAGCGTTTGTTTTGAGCCTTGCCTTTGATCCCCGTATAATTGTGCTCTCAAAACAAACCCGTCGATGAAGGGCTCGGTGATCCATCTTAACCCACAACCGGCATCGACCTTCCGTGTCCGCAAAAGGTCAACCGCATTTTCCACTGGTGGTCACTTGTCGGTGGCAGGGCCCTCGAATTGAAGGACTCTGCCTCAATTTGATGCCCCTTTGCTCGCGCAGTACCTCATTAGCGGTGCACTTGCAACCCGCTACGGTAATTCACCGCGGCCTTAATGTTGATCGGAAGCTGCATGCAAATAAGTGGCTTGGTTCGGACTCCGGGCTTTTCGTTTCCCATCCCGCCGGGTCCTGTCAAGTGTAAGCCGTGCAGCAGACACTTTCACCGCCGCGCCAGATGGCCACTTCAATCACTTGGAGTGTCCCGGTGAGTGGGTCGTGTCAAAGCGATGGTTAAAAAAAAACGACCACTGCACCCCTATTATGGCGGTGGTGTTGAAGATGCAAAGATACGGGACGCTTTTAGAACTTTGCCGTGCTTTCACTGCATGTCGTAAAGATAGAGCAGAACGGCAGATGCCGGTCCGGTTCGTGCGCCCTTTTATTTTTTTGTCCACACGAGAACGCCATGAATGGCTGCGCTTTTCGTCCTTCGCGATTACGCCGCCTTCCTTGAGCGTGGCTTTTTGCCGAAGAATACGGCAAAGTGCGTCATAAATGCCTGCCTATTACTCGGGGCAGATCCTGACCGGATGTTTGGGCAGGACTCTGTGATAGTACAAAACAGATTATTTTGACATAACAGAATAGTGCGAGAAAGTTAGGCCTTCAATTAGAAGGCTACTGACTGCACCGGAGCAGTGTAGAAGCATCGCCATAGGTGGTTCTTGGAATGTCCTCCGGAGCCACATACATTCGGCCGGGTGCACCATGCTTTCGGTTTGGGGAAGCAAAAGTGAAAAACGGAAGTGGTGCTTCAGCATAAAAAGATGAAAGAAACCAAGATAATTGTTTGCTGCCGACTCCGACTGTTCGGGCCACGGTCACGGTTCAACCGTGCGATGCAGTTCGCCTGTTGGCCGTTTCCCCAGCGACAAGTCCTCGACCGTCCACCGTTGCCTCGAACAACAATGGCACTAATTAATTAATTCTGGAACATGTGAGCATTCAGGTGGTTCGCATGGTTTCGGCCCCATCGCCTAGCAATTGGCCGTCAAACCCGACGTAATAGTGCCCTGCTCCAATTACTGTCTGCCTTAACCCACAGACACCCCCAGGGGGTGGCCAGGGCGTTCGGAGCGTACGTCGGAGAAGTGGCTCGCTTCAAGGAGCATCCTCGCCATTGACACACATTTTATGCTGCGCACCAACCATGCACACTTCCGGCCAGGGATGCAAAAGCTTCCAAATTGCTGACGCAGCCACCGTCAGCCTAGCTGGCCTGGCTGGGAGCGGCATCAGACTTTCGAGATGCAGATAAAATGAACTAGTTGGAACGGAAAGAGTAAACAAGTTACAAGCGGCGCCATTAGAGCGTAATGATGATAAAATTTTCCATCATCAGTGAGACACTAAACCCATTTACCGGAATCCATCATTTATTCAAACATTTGGTATTTGGGCAGGGCGTTGAAAGTGATCTTCGGCGAATAAATCGAACTCAGTTGCTAATGTTTTCTTTTGCTCTCGTAAGTGAAACTGTGGATAAAATGTAATTAATTCGTTGAAACGACCGCTCGCAATGATGACCTCTAGAAAGTTTTACTAATGGTACATTTACCCAATTCAATCTGCAAACCGCAAACGAACCTTGGCCTCGTACGCAGCATGATGTTCTTATTGTTGTACCCGGGGAGCATCGTCATGGTCGTTACCGGCAGCGAGTTGCATCTTTTCTCACTGCGGCAACTTCCGGGCAGATCATCCATTTTGCCATGCTACAAACTATCCATCGGGCCCGGTGACATCGCAGATGCAAGAAATGTTTCACCCTCCAACGTTTGTGGACCGTGCACTTCACGCTAAAGAAAAATGCACACCACGTCACCCGCCATGAATGATGCATCTCGTTGATGCAGAAATCACGCGAAGGAAACTTTTTGCTGACTAGCGACGAGGCGCGACTTTCCTTAAGCTCCTAAGAAACCGCCGGCGAATGCTTAATGTCGATGTGTAAAACAAATAGCGGCGAACTTTGGTGAGGTCCTCGCCCGACACGACCTGCGCAGCCCGGGGGGAAATAAAACGGGAAGAAATCGATCGGGCATTATATCAACAAAGCCGTGGGTACACGTGACGGCCGGGACGGGACGGGATCTATCACACGGTCCGACACCACCCTTGGATGCTGGCCCCCGAGGGGGCGCCCTTCTACCTACCAACCTTCCACCGTGCCCCGGGTCATCAATCATGTTTATCTAGACTAGCGGGTCGAAGGCAGACTTGGGTCCCGTTCGGTCCTGGCCACCGGCTCACCGTAACTAATGCCGTGCTGTCCACCGTGATGAGAACCGTGACGCGCTATCAGTGATGGTGATTTTTCTTCCGTTTTCATTTCTCGCCGGCCGACGGCAACCGGCGTGGGTTCCTTGGTGCGGTATTTATGAGAAATCATCGTTGGCCGCCGATGAATTGATGGCCGTTTGAATGGTCAGTGAAATCCTCGCAGCCCTTCGGGGCCGATGAAAAACATTTCCACCGGAAAAGTGGAAATCAACTCCGACATGTGACGTGTGTTCTCTAAAAATAAATCCTTTACTTGCGGAATCCACCGAAATCGAACGTCCGTTTCATGGACATGGCAGTGCGGATTTGCCTAGGATCGGTTCGGAAAACTTTCTCACTTATCTCGCGAAAGGACCGGATTGGGTTTTCTTTCACGCTGGGGCTCTAATTTCACCAGCATCGGATGCTGGTGCGGGCGCTTCCTACGCGATGCTGAGCTGGAGTGGTCTGAATCGTAGCGGAAATTGCCTCGGGTTAACCTTGATCGCCAGCCGAGCTTCAAGCCGAGCCTTTGCGAGGCAGATGCAGCAGGGCTTAAGGCAAGATTCTCATGCCAGCAACGATAACTGCCGAAGACAGATGTCTATTTTTAGCTCAAAGGCCCGATATTTCCTGTCGCTGTTGGTAACACTCAAGAAAGATTACTAGTTGCATAAATCATTAAACCGATTTTAAATTGTTTATTGAAATGAAAGCATAAAGTAATGCAACAAATCATAAAAATCAACAGATCGTCACAGCTCGTCCTGTTTTCTCTCTCGCTGGCGCCTGGCTGGCTTAAATGATTGATTTTTCGCCGGCAGCACACCAGCTGAAATCAATCCCATTTTGTGCAATCCTTTCGCTTCACTTGAGATCCATATTGGTTGCCATCGATAAACGGTGCTGGTGGTTTATTGTCTCCTACTCTCAGTCAGCGTCGGTTCGGGCTCATCAAACAGCCGCCGACCATCACCGGGAAGTTCCACCGAAGCAACCACGGCGTCCAATATCGACGAACGACGCGGCCCGTGAAAGCTGCCAGACGGTTTCTACCGTTACAGTTCAATAAATTTATGCTCCCCCATTCGGTGGCCGTTCGCTGGTGCGACTATCTCGACCGACCGAACCGGCCGGCAGGATACATTTGGTGGATGGTGCTTATGATTTTTCATCATCCTCTCCACAGCGGGGCGTCGAATGGGACGGCAGCAGCATAAAATATGTGCCATTTATATCGCACTCAAGTGACGACCATTATGGCAGCGATCTTCCATTGGCGACTGGCGGCAGCGGCAGTGCCAGTATGAGCGGCAGTGCCAGTATGGGGAACGGCAATATGATTCAGCCGTGGGATGAATATGATTTTCCACCCTCCATTATGAAGCCACCGCCCCACGGCGGCGGCGGACGTCTGTCGCTAACGACGACTCCTTCGCTTACGGTGACGACCCGGCGATGGACGAAAAGCGCGCCCCCGGATTATGGTTTGTGGCACAATCGATGGCCTATCTATTGCGGAGTGCATTATGCCAGGCATCAACGGGGACGACCGGAAGCGTTGGGGGCACGGTCGGTTCGTGTGTGGGCCGGTGGGGAACTTCCGGAAGCTTTCAGCGAATCTCATTCGCAGCTGAAGTGGTCGGTGTTTTTGGTACGATTGCGACACGGCTCCCGTGCTGCAGATTCAGCATCGTAAAAGATTTAGCCCATCCGATTTATGCGCTCTGGTGTCCATTTCGTTGTTTATTATTTATTAGCAACGATGCTGAGGTGCCCCGGGAGACGCGTCCCGTTGAGGCGGAAGGTCGCCCCGCCGGAAGTTGGATGTTTTCCACCCGTCGCGACGACGGAACATTATTTATTCAGCCTCCCGCAAGAGGTGGTCGTAAATAATGATTTTCTGATAACCTATTCGGATCATTTTTTTTTTCCACCGCCATGACTAGACTTCATCTGTTCGGTGGTCACTAAACAAATTTGGCAGCATTTCGCAGTTCGATTTGAGGGCCCGATATGATCAAATTTGTTGTGATTTGCTATGAAAATTGTTAGGACAAGGAAAATCGAACCAGATTATTGTTTTAATGACCAGCCTTTGCTCCGAATACCGAAAAATATAAATAACAGAATGTTGCGCATAATTAGAATTATGTTTGATCGTGGGTCTTGACGTTCTATGAAACATTTTTGATGTCGTTCGAAGAACTGGCTTCTTCAAGTAACTTTACTACAAGTATGTTAGACTATTTGAATAACATTTTACTCGCATGTAGCCAACCAGATAGACGCAGAAAAGGTCGGCAGCTGTCACGAACCCGGTCGTCTCCGATCGATGGAAGTGACCGGGAAATGTAATGAAAATCAATTTGCACTATTCCCGTTCCGTTCCGACCCAGAGACATTTGCTGGAGGTGGCAAGAAAAACCTCGGCAACAAATTCCAATGTCGAAGGGCATTGCTTATCTAATCTGCTGCCATGGAATGACATTTGGTCATTCCATAGCGTCCCCGGCGCAGAGTGGCCTTTCCGATGGCAAACCGATGTTGGTGGAGTAAATTTGATTACAACCTTCCCCTTAACGAGAAACTCTAATCCTGCAAGCGCTCGGCGACACCTTCACACACTGATGGCCTGGCCCATTATTTCATTAACGTGACCACTATGCCGGTGGACCGAAATGGTCAATGTGCAATTGGCTGGGCCGAGCTGTTGCCACGTGTTTGTGCCAGTTTCCGTTCTGTGGATGTTGTTGTGTAGCGGTAATCAGATAATTAAAAGTCCTGCTCATTATTTAGCCTTGATTGTACGATAGAGATGGCACGTTCGGTTAAGAAACAAGGCCGCCTGACTGTCAAAGTTTTCTGTTCACATTTGGAACACAACAACCTATGCGTTCTCGTCGGTAATCCGTTCAATTTCAATTACACAACGCAGTGGAGATGGTTAAAATTTTCTTTGATCTCAATTTCCTCTTCTTGCTCGTGAAGGGGAATTACTTAAAAAAGATTCGACGACGAACACATGAAGACGATCTGCGCGTCTTAACTCTCCGCACACTTCTGTTTCCTGCGGTACTCGTTGTGGGGCATCACATTTCAAATCCGAAATGTTGTCGGTGCGAGCTCCGAAGCAAAGGATAAAGTTTCCCTTTAAGGGCGCTCCGCTGACACGTGCCCTTCGTGGTATTTGTTGTTGATAGCAGGGATTCGTCTTAAGATTTGGTTGATTAAATTGCTTAAAGAATGGTTCTGTTTATGTTTTTCCCTCAATCAAATGTTTCTTACAGTTTATTCTTAATTAACTTAAACTTTTTGTGTGAATTATGAAAAAGAGGTCTTGTTTGTGTTCGCACTTTTCGTAATTCCCAACTGTATGGTTCTAACACATTTGCGGAAAGGGTTTTCATGCAAAGCGGATTATCATACAAAAGATGGCCTTGCGAAAAGAGGAGTCCACTTTCTTGCCTTTATTATTGTACAGCTGACGGAGAAGGAGCGCTAACACACTGTCTTTCTTCAGATTGTTAGCCCTTTGGGCTGTTTTTTCTGCGGGCCGTTCGATGGGAGGGATTATTGCTTCTATGGCGTCCCGTCCCGGATCCTATTGGCCAGCCACCGGATGAACGCGTGCTTATGATAGTAACACGCCAAGTGCACCGAAGCTCGGCCAGGGACAGGGAAGCGAAAAGAGTACCATCCCATCGCCTTTGCGCATATCGCACAATATGTGTTCGCGTCGACTCGTTCTTATTTTTGTCTTTCACGCGGGCCCTTTCCTTAGGATGCCTCTCAATGTGGTGGCCGTTTTGTTAGCATGTTGTGGAAAATTGCGCTCCCGTGAACCCCGGGTACCCTGCTGTGATGGCTGCTGCTGTTTAGATGAAGGATTAGTGACATTGGCCGCCGTGTAGCGGCTATTGTGATAAATTGTGTCATGTCAGGAACAGTCAATATTTAGCTTCCCATTCATGGTCGCTGTTGGCATCGCTGCAGCGAATGAAGTGAACCATGCCCCACGAAGTGCACGTTTTCCAGTGGTCCACACGAACGAGTGTGTCTGTCAGTGCCCACATTCTGGTTTTCTAACTCCTGCTCGGCTCACTAAAACCCGATTTTAAAGCTGAACCTATTACTGTTTGAAAGGCAGCCAAACGTTAAATGGAAACTCGTTTATTACTCGTGATAATGCGAAACTTGCCCGAGGCTGTAAATACTTCTTAAAACTCTCCCGAACGCTCATTAAACGGCACAAAACGATGATGAACGGAACGGTAAATGAAAAACAGGGTGGGTTTACCCAAGATGCTTGCCGTTTGCAGTCAGAGGAATCTGGGTCCGAAATCTACAAAATCCTTTTCGTCTTAGCTTTTAATTCAATGCCCAACTTGCCGAACCAACCGACGACGGCAAGTAGTTGCTGCGCAACATCTCAGTGAGAATGGTTGAAAAACCCCCTTGTTATCGGCGAGTTTGTTGTGTTGTTAAATGCTCAGGTTAATCTACCAAAAGATCCACAACTTTTTAATTCACATTTAATATTTAAACCTTGTCCGGGCTTGACTAGAACTTTCAACTTAAATCGGCGCTTCTAGTTCTTTCCACGATAGTGGACCTCAAATATGAGACGTATGATAGTCAACGCATTTTCGCTTTTCCTGCGCTACACAGTCCAAAAAATGGCCGCCGTTTCTTTATACGAACCTCTCGGGAACTGCAAAACTATCATGTAAATTTGATGCACGTCAACACATTTCATGATTAAAATTAATTCCCTAAAAGCCGTACTGGAGGTGTACGAACAAGAAGCTGCAGCATTTCTCTACAATGTGGCGTTACTAGTGCTTGGAGTATAAATATTATTAACACCACAGCAATTTGCGTCGGGCGGCAAATAATGCGCGCCAGCATCGCACTCCACTTAGCCCACAGATTGTCGCCTCCGTATCCGGCTTAAGGCCGGATCGGTACACTCATGAACTAGCCGGCAAACAAACACGCCATGGACGCCTGCACAAATGCAAATGGCGAACGGCCACCGCAACTTCGAAAAGTCGTAAAACTGCTACCTTTAACCTTGAACGACGAAACAGCAATTTACCAACTTTGTTGCAAAACACCGTGCATCATCCTGTCCGGCTGATGTTGCTGCTGGACTGCCCGACGACACGTGCGCTAGGTGAGAACTGCTTTAGCCGAAAAAAAAATCAGCAAACTTTGTGATCCAGCCCTGGCCAGCGCCGAATGCTGTTGTCCGCTGAAGAACGCACGTAAAACAGCGTTGGCAACATTCACGCAAACGAATGCATCTTCCCTCCTGTTGGTCAAATTTACTGCCCCTTGGTAAGCAGTTTTCCGACACGACTTTCTTTGCCACTGGTCGTTTGCTGTGAGTTATGAACGTTACCGTTGCCGAGATTATCGAAAAGGCTTGGCCCGAGTGCCGGGAACGTACGCATTGAGCCAGCATTTTCGGAATGCTGGCCCTTCCTCATTTGGGGCCGGATTGCAACGCATAACAACGGGAATACAAATTCGTGTGAAACCACAGCATAACCCGGGCTTCACGTTACCAAGTTGGCAAGCGTCCCGTGGGTTCTCGGTGAGTCGTAGAGCTGCCCGAAAACTGGCTGCTGACAGGCCGTAACCAAGCATTCCGGTTTTCAATAGGAGCTTACTTTAATCTGCCGAAATGTAGGTTTTCCACTGTAATGATTGCGCTTTTGGCAGAAGTATCCGAATAGTTCGGGCATGGTGATCATCCCACTCCCATTCAGCAATCCGCTTGCGGTCTCCGGGATTAATTCAGACCAAATCACAAGTCCTCCGAATTCCGTACCATAAAACATCATTAGGAAGAACCCACGGCAAATGCGTGGGTTGAAACTAGTTAACTATGCAAACAAGCATTAAATGTACAATCCACCCAAGTGCGTTGGAAAGTTCATTCCGAAGCGGCTCCCGCAGCATTCCGCGAACTCCCCTCCTAAAAGGACCTAATTCCGAACAACAGAACGCAGTTAGCGATGCCGAGGACACGAAGAAGAGCATCGCGGCCAACGTAACCGTTTCGCGAATTTCATTACACCAAACCACAAGCGGGAGCAACACATGCGTGCAGCCACGGTGTGAACTTCGTGATGCCACCCCACGAGCAGCTTCCGCTCGAAAGTTCAAACAACCGTTTGACCCAGTTTCCAGTGCCATGCTTCTGACATGGCCCCAGTCGAAATGGCAGAATGTGCGTGACGCAGCCATCTTAAGAGGAAATAAAAACTGGAGAAATCAAACACAAAAGTGAAAAGTTTTTCCACGCGCCACAATTGGCAATCCGCTCGTACACAAAGCGAGTGGTACATTGTTTCCAGTTCGTTTCAATTCCGTCTCTTTTTGTGCGTTGGTTGACTGAGGATGATGGCTTCAAAGAGATGGCGGCGTATTTACTGTGGGTGAACCGGGGGCCAGGGACTCGTGATAAATGTGCCAAAATTATTCCGTTATAAAATATGACATCACATCCATTCCATCGGAGAACGATTCGGGGGCCCATGACCCGAAACATAAATAACACGTGACGGTTCGGGCATGGTTCCGATGACGGGCATATTACGTAGCGAAGAATGATGCAATAGCGGACAATTCACGATTAAAATTTAGTACTTTGCTTCATTTCTTTGCTATTGTTGCCCCGTCAAACGGGGCTTGTGCGACGAAAACAGGGCACCCCAGCATGGTGTGGTCAGATGGGAAATCGAGGGACCCAAACCGGGCCGGGGAGGTAGCCTGATGGCCTAATTTATCTTCCCATCCAGAATCGATTACCCTCGGCCCGGCCCGAAAACAAAGCTCAGTAAATCTGCGGTGGCTTTGGGCTGAAATACGGCCAAAGCGGAGGCGTGTCGAGCGCAAAAGACAAACAACGAACATGTACATGCCCAAATTTTACAACATCGCAGCCTTTTGGCATGCTAAAGAGCGGCCATAAAGCAGCAAGCAAGAAAAAATACTTTGCCTTAGGTTTATGAAGAGGGCCACCAACGTACGGGGTGCTCCTTCGCTTTGCGATACTCGGAAACTCTGTGCAAAAAATACTAAAGTTGTTCGCAAAATACATTTGGGCAACGGTAGCAGGAAGTGACTCCGGAACGGCTTTAAGGTTTGGGGCGAAAACATCCGGACGAACCTTCTGAAGGTCTTCGAGGGCCTCAAGGACCCTTTGTGCCCCCGGAGGGAAAAGATAATTTTATTAACCCACCTAAACGCAGGGAATGCGTCCCGGTTTCCGAGTGATTTGAGAATTTGTAATCCAAATCGGAGCCTTTACCGGAGCAGCCCTGGGTTCGGGGCCCAACTTTTGGGACAATGAATTTAGATGGGCGTGGGCATTCGTCACGAGCATCCCTTTCACGAGATGTGTCCCGGTGTGCGAAACGGACGGACCTGTAAGCTGTTGTGGGTTGTGGGTTGTAGAACACGTTCGTCAACCGTCTAATGTAATTTTGAATTCCAATGTCGGCTGACCGTTGTCCTAATTTTTTAAGTAAAATTAAATTTAATGGTAACACATTGGAACTGCACTATGGATACCGATTTGCTTTATTTGCTCTATAATTCTATCTTTCTCCCTCTTTCGAATTCGAGAGTCTCGAAAAAATCGATCCAATTTTGTACAACTTTGTAACCCCATCTTTTACACGTTCTTCACGTGACCATTAGTTTAATAAACGTCACTTTGAGCCCCGGGATCTCAGGGACATGACGTGATCCGAGATCCGGCGGGCGAAGAACATTTTCGGATGGCCGGTGAAGCTGTGGCTGTGTGCAGCCACGTGACACTAACCAGCGTTTGCGAAGTATTTGAAAAATTTCTCCTTATTGAGATTCTTTCGCCGCTATATGGCTCGACCCTTTTTTCTTCTTTCGAGAACCAAAGAGTCCGATTTTCAGCCCTTTATGGCCCTTGTTCGGCTTCTCAAACGAATTCCTTTTGTTTTACCAACGGGACAGGTACAGGAGCTTGATTGATTTCTTGACGTTCGTTATGTTCTTCGGTATGCTAAAACGCACTTTGAAGAATTTTAAGGAGGCGAAGCGAAACTATTGGAAAAAATCCCATAAAACTAAATTTCTAAAACAACTACAACTCGAGAAGTCCAAACTGGTGTTGAACGTTTATTAAGCCCGTTGCTCTGGTTTGCAAACGGCCAACAGCTTTAAGGCTAGGAAGTCGAGCAGTAAATCACGACATTCGCAAACAGCATCCAGTGGCGGCTCAGCTGGATCACCGTCGGGATGGGTGCCTTCGTGCCGACGCCACCAAGCACCAGCTCGGCACGAAACCGGTACCACGGCGCATCGGTCCAGACACGGATGTAGCGCACCGACTGGCCCGGCTGGAAGCACAGTAATGCAATCTTAATGCAACGCAAATTGTATTAAGTCATTAGACGTCTCGCACCGTCTCTCGCTCGTGCTACTTACACCTGGCGGCGTGAAGGTAACCAGCCGTGTGACCGGACGAAAGAGCGCGAAAAATGCCTCCCAGGTCGGCGGGACGATGACGGACTGCGAGTGGCAGACGCGCTGGCTGCTGTCGTCAAGAAATCCCCAGACAAACTCATCGTTCAGACGCCCACTGGCGGCGACGCCACGGTACACCGGCGACAGCACTAAGCCCAACATAAGCGCCAGCATCGAACGGCTCGACCACATGGCAGTATCGATTGCCATCGACTGACACGCAAGATACCCGCACGGAGACCAGTTTTGCATGCACATTCTCTCTCTTCGAAGAGAAAGTCCCCGAGCCGATGGCCAGCAAAGGTTCTTCGCAACAGTAAACAAACTATTTAGTTTGTGTTTTTTTTTGGTGTCATTAATTGTGGAACTGCGGAACCTGTTAATGAACTGCACGACTTTTAGAAGGGTCGGCTGCATCACTCCGGTCGGCTCACGCAAACCGGTCGAACATTGATTTGCATTCGATCAATGCCCGCGACCCTGTTTCTGTCCATCAGAGTGTCAACACGGCGAGTTCCGCGTTCTTCTGTCCGTATTTTCGGTGCCAGAAAAAAAAACCAATTACATCGCTGCGAAGTCACAAAAGTGTATTGCCTGATTGCCTCGCGGTAATCAGCAGCAGCCGCCCGGGTCAGTGAAAAGTTTCTTAATTAAACACCTTGCAGGTTTTCTCAATTATGCTCCGCTTGATTGCCCAAAATACCGGTCAGTCCTTTGCGTAGTCGTTTTATTAAATTGTTCCGAAAATCGTACTTCAACGCATATTCCATTTACCTTGCCAGCTGTCGCGTACACACTTTTATTTACGAAATCTTAACACAACAAAGCACCGTGACCAAGTGTTGTGCTGGGAAAATACAAAAAATAATTATGCAACTTCCGGTTCTGCTACCGGGCAAAGAAACCATACAGATAGATCTGCTCCATTATTTTATTTCCGTCCTTTGGCCCGAGAGCCCGAGCGGAGAAAGCCAATAATGGTCGGTTCCGAACCGTCAGCCCACTGATTTGCCAGCCATTGACTCGTGTCCGGAGTCGGAAGTGGCCGGAAGCCGTGCTCCTTTCCAACCGGAAGGCAGTCCACACTCGATGCTTGTCGTGTCTGCACGAGTGAGCTTACCAACTTGTGTTGCAGACCCGTGAAACGTGTCTGCAGTTTGGGGCTTGTGCTATTTTTGTAGCTCACCCACAGCGGGACAGTTCGACGGGGCGATTATCGACGGTGTATCGACGTCGTATTTTTACTTGTCACGCATCGGTGCAGTGGCACGGTACGGTTCACGAATGCATGAATGATCCTCGAACCGGGTAAGCAACTCATCGGACCGGAATCGAACCAGTACCGATGGAGCAGTAACGGCCCCTCAATGGCAAGATTTGAAGTGTTTCCAATGCAAACTCCACCAATTGATTTACTTAACCAATAACCAATCCGTCCCAGTTGTAAAATGTAACCTGTAACTGCTGGCCCCGCTCGTCAGGTCGGGCGCTCGGTCGCAAAACCAACCGCCCGAGTCAAGTGAATCAATCACCTCCTGGACATGGACACTGCCTGAATGGAATGTCGGTAAACGTCGGACACAAAAACCCGAACGAACGGGATGCGCATGTCGACTTCCGGAACCAACACAAATTACTGTCTCTCCGCTGTCAAACCACTGTCCTGTTCACCGTCCTGGGCGGACTGCAGACAAAAACAGGGACGAGAATCGAATCAGCCAAACAAAAACTTTCTGGCTGCCGGTTCATTCCGTTGGCACCGACACCGAGCGGGTAGCTTCATTTCGAATTCGATTTGGAACTCCTTCATCGAAGTTGTTGACCGGACAGTGCATCGAACCTGACAACCGGACCGAACCGGGCTACCGTCGCTGGGGCAGTTGAAGTCGAGCTGGTCGGAGGGTCGTAGGGTGTGGAGGGACCCACCCGGAAATGGGATGATAAAACAAGCACACGCACGCACACATAAAAAGCCCGAGTCCGATCCGTTTCGGAAGGGGTGGTTTTCAGGACCTCAGGGATCAGCGGACTTTCGCGGGCAGATCTTACCCGGTCAGTGGGAGCGTTTGGAGAAAAAAGTTTTGGGAAAAGTTATTCAACCGGCCGACCCGTGGGTGTGCTGGCAAAGATGGATGAAAGCGTGTCCGTGGGCCGCAGGATCCGATAGTGGTGGTAAATATTATTTGGTTTGCGGATGATGAGCATGATGCCGCCGGCGCCTGGCACTGCCGCCAACATAACGTTGTTGTTTGTCGCCGATACGGATAGGGCAAGTGAATTAATGCGAAATGAATAAACATGGGGAGGCAGCAAATCAATCCCGTTTATTGATGGGTTGTTTAGCGGAAGCGCGGCTCATAATGCTACTGCATGGAACTGGGCCGCCTACGAAGGCCAATAGCACTGTTCCCCTAACACATCCCCTACTTTGGCAGTTTTCTCAATCATTGTGCGGCTGCAGATAATGCGCGTGTCAAAGTAGAATTATTAAGTGACACTTTAAGGGTGTCATTCATCGATCATTCATCACTTCTGCAAAACTGTTGAACCGAGCCCGTCAACATGTTTTGCATAATTAATTTCGCGCAAAAGCAATGAATCATCATCATCAAGCCCAGAACTTCATCGTGCCACTTTTGCTGCCAATCAAAAGTGAAACGCACCGCTTATTCATCGATGGCGTAACTGGCGACGGTTAGAGGGCGATGAGTGGCCCCAGAGGCCCCGGATAAAACCTGATCGACAAAAGCACCGGGCACCGGGTGATGTTCGTAATCAATGTAATCGCTTTTTTCGGCAGCGTTTTTTGTCCGAACCTTGGATCGGTGTTACTTCACAACGTTGCATAATCAAGACATTAAAACCACCGTAGGCGTGGCTTGTGGCCACTTCGGGAGTTCGGGAGATGTTACGCACCCGGAAACAAGCCGCTATCAATGCTGTTTAATGATCGTTTCGATTCACGCTGGCCGCTGGCAACAGCATAGAATTGGAAAGCTCCTCGAAGTGAGTGGCCGGCCACGGCCTAATCCTAGGGCGCCCTCGAACATCGAAACCTCTCACATGCCATCAATCTTGCTGAAGTTTCGCATCTGTCTCGCATAATGGCGATCCTGATGACGACGATGATGATAATAAAAGATGGTCGAGCGGCACGGCAAAAACGTGAATAGTCGTCGTCGTCGTCGTCGTCGGGACCCGCTTACAAAACAGCTGCCTCAACGGAATCCTTCATTAGAGCCTCTTCTGCCACGTAGCTAGTCGGCGGAGAGTCCCGGAAAATAGGGGACAAAGCTCCCTACGCCGCCATTGCTATGTATGTCGGCAAAATGGCACCAAAACTTCACACGAACCGCCCGCACAAGAATGTTCGATAAAGCGCGCACACGCAAGCTATCGATTAACGGCCACTTTTTTATCCAATTATTGCGCCCAGTCACGATTTAACAAGTATTTATGAGCCCTCGTGGCCCACACCGTGGTGTGGGATCCATGGAGCTTTATGCTTGATTTATGCTGCACCGTCCTTCTCGTGAGCCATCGTTCTTAAACTGATTAAAACGAGCTCGGATTTTGGGGGACCGGACCCGGCATTAATCGATGATGGTTTCTGGTGCCAAGGCGTACTTCCGTGGCGTGTCGGGTAATGAAGCAATAATACAATCGGTAAATCTTTGTGCATGACAAACAAACAATAATTACCTGCGAGTATTTAACAAAGTATTGATATGAAACAAAAGTCCTTCGAAAGAATTAGCAGAAATTGAAAATAAACCGTTAACCCTATGTAAACCTTTTTGATATCTGACACACTTGGTTAAGTCTGTCATCTAGGTTTTCCATCGACAAGGACGAGAAAAGTGTTGACAAGCAACCAAGCTCTGATTGGTCCAACAGATTCCAAGACAATACTAGACTGTTCAATAAGTTCGTAGCCTCCATAAGAAACACACATTTTTATGATTTGAAATACACTTTACTATTCAGTATGGGCTCCATGAACATCAATGGACTTGATCCAACGAGACTCCAATTTAAGAGGCCTTATATTTTTTCAATATTCGTTCATAAATTTTCATTGCTTTTAAATCTTCCAAAAACAAAAATTCAATCGCTGTACGATACTTGATTTTTTCCATTGTAAAAATACTATGACGCGTCGATACTAAATGACGCGGCTTGTAAAAAAAAATTGACCGATTGAAATGAAATTTCACATACTTTCATATGAAGAGTGTTCCAATACAACAAACAGAAATTAAGCTCGTAGCAGTGCCCTTTGTTATCGATACTACGAAGTGGAACTTATTGAACACACTAGTAAAGCAATCCAGGCATTTAGGGTCAATTTAGTTTTCCTACATTTTATTGTAATGAGTGAAAATAATTATCACCTTCCAGACGGGCGATAAAAGGCGCGACGATGAGCCTCTACCAAATATGGCCTCTTTCCAAATTGAACTGGTAACCTTCTTTGCACAGGAACAAATATGACTTCCATTAAACAAGATAACGGATTGTGTTTGCACACCCGAGACCCCGAGAGGCTTTCCGTGCAGTTAATTATTATTAATTTGTTCAATCACGACAACAGGGGGCGGCCATCTGGCTGTGCGACGGATCAATTTATTAGTCTTCCGCCGCCAGCGTAGATAATGTGCCGTAAGTCAACGTATCCATTTATCGACCCTTACTCTTATCTCTTTTTCCCAGGTCTCGATAACACCCCGTCGGGTGAATCCACAGGCTCCAGCGGCGGCTCTCGACGAACGCGTGAGAAAAGTCAGTTGAAGCCAACGCCGTAATGGCGACCGGAGGCACCGCTCGTATCCGTGCGAGGCCGGTGACACCGTTCCCGGTTCACGGGCCTGCATGTCCTGGGGCGCCCTCCAGCGAACGGCCCTGCTGGTGCACCGCCATTGTTTCCGGTCCGCCAACGGTGACGTGAGTGTTGACGCGGAGTGTGTCGGTGTGATGTGTCAAGTGTGTCAACCGTCAACCTTGAGAACGGACGTCAGGTGGATGCGGCAATCAGCGAAGCCCGGTGGTGGCGAGAACCGGTGCCGAGGCCAGAACAAGGTGCTGACTCCGCTAAGGTGCTGTTTCAATTGCTTCGCGCAATCTTAAGAGAAAAGGAGTCGCCGGTAGTTAATGCGAAAACTTGTGACTTGTTCCGATTCCGTTCCGGCCACCGTTCCCGGAAAGGATGTGAGTGTGCGCCGTCCAGTGGTGTGCGCGGACACGGTGCGGCCGTCCAGTCCAGTCCAGTCCAGTGGTTTTGCGTCGGTGTCTGTTCCCTTTCGAAAGGCGTTCCGGCCCGTGAGCGCCCCGTGGCCCCGTGTCATACACAATGAAACTAAGTGTCAGTGCCTATCGAGCCCATGCATCAGCACACAAGAAGATCCTCTCCAGCAGTAGCTATCAGACCCAGTTCAACTACGGCAGTACGGCGGCCGCTGGCAGCTCGACCCCGAACCCGTCTGCACTGTTTTCAGTAAGTCCACCCACCGCCGCCTTTCCGGTTTCTCTAGCGTTAAATGCACCAGCAACTAACAGCACACTTTCCTTACCGTACGCCACTTGCCCGACTTTTTTGTTCCGCTCCGTGCCAAGGACGCGTTGCTTGTGGAACCCGGAATTTTTGACGTAGTTTTTAGTTTGTGTTTTCGTTGTATGTCCCTCTATTTATCCTTTAATATTTGCCCTCGCCGGGAACGGCTCTGTACTCTAGCATTCTAGCCCCCGTATGTCCCGCGCCGTAACTCTGAACTGAATCCCTTCTCCTTGACCACGTGCCCAGAAACAGCCTTCCCGTGCATATTCGTAGGTGCTCTAATGTGTTTGTTCCGCCGTCGCTTCGATGCACCTTTTGAGTGCCCTTTCCGTGCCCGGAAGCGACGCACCCGAAAGCGTTTGCCATGGAACAACACTTCAGACAACGCACACGACAGACAGTTGGTACAAAGAATTTTACATATTCGGATGCTCTCTTTCTTCGTGCCTTACAAAACTTGACTGTCAGTGCTTTTTGTAGTATTGCTTCAGGTTTTATTTTTCCATTGTTTGTCACAGATTCTCTGTGCGCACATCAAAATGCCCAAAATCGGGCGTCGTACAATCCACGCGGATCGAAGAGACCGAAAGAGTTTCGTCTATTCCCAGAAGATGGCGTACTTGTGTGAAGGCAAATAAGGTTGGCCTTCCTTTTGCCACGGGCTGTTTATTGTAGCAGAGATCTCAGAAAGATATTCTCGAAGGGCTCACATTGTTTGTGTTTTGATGCTTGTATAATCCAAACGAATTACGGGTTGGTTTCGTTGCGTGTGGTGTACGGCAACTACAAACAGGCCGTTTACGTCGTGCAAAACACATGGGGTTCCCGATCGGCTTCCGTTCTGCCGGAGATGCGGAGCATTGGCAAATGGGTAACGATGGATGGCAGAGGACCGGCGAGCATCAGAACAACATCTTTCATCCATTAGCCGGACCGATTTCGGGGAAATCCGCTCAAAGAGAGGAGAGGAGGTTTTGATTCATTGGAACCCCGGTCGGGTTTAGTACACTTCAACAGGACACGTTTCATAACACCGACAATTTGCCTACGCGCCATTTGTTTTCCATTACGGCGCAGACAAACCATCATAAATAAATAATTAAATCATTCTGCTGCAAAAAGACGCGTGAAGCGATGATTAATGTTCCGAACCGTGCACTCTTCCAGAGGTACGTTCGACTACTTCGAGAATACCTTCGAAAATGCCATTAAATTACGGTACCATAAAAGACGAAAATAGGAAAGGATTCCAAGATCCTGCAGCAAAAAAAAAACAGGAACGAAAGGAAATGCCGGGAAAAAATCAATTATCTTTACGATTTTCGAATCATTTTTATTGTCGCCGACCGAGCGGCCCGGCTGAAGGATATCCTCGGTTGCCGTCGTAAGGATCCACCAGTGAACACGATACATCTTCTCGACCGACCGGTCCGCCCAAACAGGCGGACAGATCGAGAAGAGGTGATTAAACGGGGACTAAACGGGAAAGGAATCGACATTTCCGACCGGAAGACCTTCTGTGGGGGGGGGGGGGGCCCTTGAACGATGGACTAGTTTCAATCTGCTAACACCAGGCAGAAGGACCAGTCGAAGGAGAATCGATATTTTCCTTCCACGCACACTCTGCCTTGTCGCAGTCAAATCGGTTCCCTCGGTCCGAAGCAATCGATTCCTTAAGACTCCATTCCTCGCGCAACCTTGGCGAAGACTTCTTCGCGACGATTTAGTTAAGGGCACCACGCAACACGCTCATCGTGAGGTCTTAATCACGGATACATCGTCCATCGGTTCCAAATCCTTTTTTATTACATTCTTGCCTTGTTGCTGTACGTGCGCCACTCGGCGTAAGTGAACCAGTCTGCGACCGATCCATCTCGAAGCTGGACCGAGACTTCCCATCATAAAAGACGGCCGACCACGTGGTCGCCCACGATAACGATCAAAATTAACCTGCCATAAAACTCCTGCTAAGAGCATTTGAGGACACACCGTGCACGGGAATCGACGGGCACAATCAAAAGCCCATTCCGCCCCAATTCGGCGAACCCAAATCAAATGGTGCCCTTTATACACGTAGTCAATAAAACCGGGCAACGGGCAACGAAACTCACTTCCCGGCTCGTTCCCGTTTGGTGCCCCTCCGGCAGCTCCGGTGAGTCAGGCAAGTGCTAAAGCATGTTACAGGCGACTAAAAATAACCGTGGCCCGCGGAAGGGGAGGTGTGTCGGAGCGAAAACATCCTGTTCGCCACCGGTCGGTCCCTCGGCAAGGTCGTGACCCACTGGCCAGCATGGCACACGTATGGCATTTTGGGCCTACGCGCTGTGTACTTAACGCGTTCCCGGCCGACCAACAGAGAGAGATGCCGGAGGATCTTCACGCAAAATTAGATTTGCCACTTCTTTCCGGTGTCCTTTCGGCCACCTTTCTTGCGCGGCCGTCCGTCAGGTGGCTCGCGAAAGGACACGCCAGGACCGGTTCGGAGCGACAGAAAGCGGACCGTTTCTTGCGTGGTCTGCTGTCCACGTTTCTCGGGGATGTTGCTTGGAGCTTCCGCCTGCTGTCAGACTAACCACCGGGAACATGGGAACACGGTAAACTGTTTCTATGTTTGCTCTCCCGCTCAAGTGTCATCCAATTTGGCTGGCGTACGTGAATTTATCGCCCGCTCGCGTCTTTCGGGGGAACCCAAAGACGAGCGACAAACGGCGCGTGGCGTCTCGTTCCGTGCGCTAATAGATCGCACTGTATGTGACCTTTCTCTCCCTTTTTTTTCTTCGCGAAATAGGATTCTTTTGATTGGCCTTCCGCCGAGGGAGGATGACTGAACTAAACACCCGACGTTTCGCAGAGATCAGGGCAATAAATCCGGGTGGGTTTGCTCCAGCAGTTGCTCATCGCACCGTGAAACCAGCCCCGGGTTGAGTCCACGGAGTGCCCGGATCCGGTGTTGCTACTTGTGCAAATTTGCGAAAGATGGCTTGTGGCGCTCGGCAACACCTATTTTCCGCCAAACGCCTAATCCACGCTTTCCAGGGCGCTCGCCAGCTCGTAAAGTGAGGTCGGGCAGTTCCTTTTCCGGGGTGCCACGCGGAAGACAATTTAATTTCACGAGCTGTCCTCTTGAGCGAGGATCTTAATAGCGCGACACATGAATCGGTGCTTCGTGTTTTGTGGGGAACAGCTTTTTTAGCTGACTCCAGAAACACGGAACGGTTATGTGGCGTACGTGCCTCTCACGCTGGTTTGGCAGACTTGCGTTGAAGCGAAGGCCAAGTGTTCCGTGCGGATTCAACCATTCCGCAGTGCGTTCGTGAAGCATTTTAATTAGAGAAACTTTTTATGCCATACGAGTTGAGCGTTGTCACAAGAAAAGTTTTGCAGACATCAGTCTTGGGTCAACTTTAAACGATACCGCAAAACGCTGCTTGAGCACCGATTCAATTATGAAGCGTAAACATTGCCAACCCAAAGCCCGGGTTCCGGCCAAAAGTGCTCGTTTGGCTGATATTTTTTCGGCCCGACGCTTTCCACTCCATTGACTCTCGAAACGGGGAAAGTACTTTCCGCTTAATCTTCCGTTCTACAAAAACTTACCCAGCGAGCGCTGCGGTGCGACACGGCCACGATCGAAAGCCGGGTATCCCGGATGGAGTGTTGAAGACACTTCAACCGAAGGCACCGGCAAGTCGAAGACACCGAAAGCGATAAACGATAGCGATGGTGGGACGCGGGTGGTGTGCGAAAGTGACGTCTGTGTACTGGGACCGGATTTGCATAAAACAACATCCACTTCCGACACAGCTGGCCTCACGCAGGAAACGGTCCGATGGCGTGGATGGAACGTGGCTACAAATCGCTAAACAATTTTACGATGTGTACGCGTTTAGTTTAATTTGCTGATGTTGATGTTTAGCGAGCCGCAATAATGGGCTATCTATTTCGCGATAAGAAGGCTATCAATTTGGGTATTATGATGAATTACTACTTAATATACTTTGGCATTGATGATGAAATGAATGGTCCGATAATGGTGAAAAGATCTGCATAAAAGTGCCACAAATTATTCGAATAATGCATAAATAATTGAGTCCACTCTTATCGTGCTCCGATCCAATCCCTGGCCAATGCTGCCACCAAGCAGAGGCCCATTAAAATATGTTTAAGCATCATCATCATCTCCTGGCCACGGATTTTCCAATGATTATTTTACAATATCGACTCTCGCCACACACAGAGTCCCAACGGACGCTGCCGTTGCTCCCATTTCCCACGATTAGCATTACAAAAAGGACTCCCGGTCACGAGGGTCAATCATGTGGAAAGCTCCTCCTGCTTCAGACAGGATAGCCGCCGGGGCCGGGAGTGGTGAACCGCTCCGTACAAATCGTAAATGAGGTGTGCAAATTTTTATCGCACCACTTGGAACACGGAGTGGTTCCACTGATTTTCACAAAGGTAATTAATGTTCCGCTAGTGTTCTCACGGAGAATTGCACCGGCTTTGGGGGTACCGTGTCCGACCCGCGTGTTCCTTTATGAACCACTTTGTACCTCCAGGAAATTCCGGAGTTCGGAGTTGTTGAAGTGGAGAGAAATTAATTTTACACTGCACAACCGTGGCAACCTTCAGAGTCGAGTCGAATTTTCTTTAGTTTTCTGGTGCTTCCCCAAACGGAAGTTAGTACCGCCGGAGAGTGGCGCCGGAAATGTCGCAAAAATGGATTCCGGAACCAGCTTACCGTGCGGGTTCCGGAATCTACTGCCTTTCGAGTGCAGCACAGAACTTGTCTCATCTTGCGATTGTGTTTCCACTTGAGGTTCACTCGAGGGAAACTCTAGACTACTTCCTCGGAACCGGGGAATTCCTCGGTACCCTCGGTGCTTGATCTGCTCTTATCCGGTCAATGGGAAGCATCGATCGATTCGGAGCACTCGTTAAAGGGGGGCCAAGTTTCTTGGACCTACTTTCTTCACATGAAGCATTGGGTGTGTGATTTTATCCTCGATTTGGGGTTCACTCTTGACTTCACACCATTCCCGTGCTGCTATGGAACCAATAAAATTCCTCCCGGGGCCGATCGATAGACAACTTAAATTACATCTGAAAGGCCGAAGCAGTAGTTCCAGAACGAGATAGAAACAGATAGGCCGCACAATGTTGTCGAGTTGCATTATTAAACGACACGCCGTGCCCCGCTGTTTTGTTTTATGGTCCAATTTGGCCCCCTCTGACATGTCACATTTTCGCGCCATTCTACGAGCTTTTTCTATGTTGCCTACCAATGTTTCTCTAAAGCTAGGATTCTTCCCCACAAGCTGGGAGGCTCGCAGTCGCGGAACGCCAATGTGGGACTAAATTGAAAAGGAAGCAACATAAAACTGGGCTCCGGCGGCCAACAATGGGTGGGCGGTGCCCGGGGCTAGAGATAGCTTGAAAAAAGCTGGAAAACAGTGGGCCAGTTCTGCTGGCTCCACACTTTTATTCCGGCTGGCTCCCCATCTGGAGGCCCAGAGGTCCCCTGTTCATTGCAGTGTCCTCGGTAGCGGGATGGATAATCAAAACAAGCAACCGAAACAAAAAGTGCTTCGCAGAGCTTCACCCACGAGGCAAACACGTTTATTATGTTGTTTTCTCGCACATCGCGTCGGGCGTCGTCGGGTCGGGCGTCTAGGTCTAGGCAGCAAACCGAAGGCTCGGAGACGCGCCCCGTTCCGTACTATTCTGGGCGCACTTATGGTTACTCAATCTGGCGAAGAAGATTAAACTTTCATCACATTTGCATTTTGCGAACCGGGTTGGGCCGAGGCGGGTCAGAAAGGGTTCCTGGACGAGCAATAGTCTCGCCTCTTGGCCGGTTGTTTTTTCGTCATTTGGTGCCATTTCTATATCTTCAACGAGCGACGCTTCTAGGCTATGAATATAAATACTGCAATCTCGGTCGAGTGGCCTCGCCGAGCCAAGGCGGACCAAACAACATTATCTAATCGGCGGTTTGCATTCGGAAAAGGCCAAGAGGTCCACGTTGCAACCTCAAAGCTAACAGGCGCTGCCTATCGAGATGGTGTTACTTCATTGAATCAGATTTTTCTTTTCTAAGTAGTTCGGCTAAGGCAGAAATCGGGTGGGACTCTAGCTTGGCTCTAATCACGGGTCACAATGCGAGTAGGCTCGTTCGGATGTTTGGAAAAGCAATTTAATGAACAGAAATACTTCCTGCCCCAGATTAAATGGTCATAGCTCCCCCTGCACCACTACCCGCTACCCGTGAGCTTAGTGTTTCACAATGATTCCGTGTTCCGTTCCGTGTTATTGCCGTGCGGTGTACTTCATTAAGACAATACATTCATTCCACGTAATGGAATTAATTTGTCGTTAACTGTTCTGTTTTATTTTCCCTGTCCAACATTCCAAGATTACCGCCGCCGGGTTTCGCGGCTCTGCTGACCAGCGTCTTAGATCGTTAGACCCGGCTTTCCCCGTGTTACATCACAACCCTCTCAAGCAAATGAATGGATGTGTCTTAGCGTTGTTACGGAAGCAAAAATCCTACCGGAAGCCACTCGTACCAACTCGAGCTTTGGCGGATCTGTAGCACCCTGTCCGTTCGTGAAGAAAGCCACACTGCTGTGTCGTGTTCCATAAAGAGCTTATACATGTTTTTCCAAACTCTGCTTCTTAGCTGCCCTGCCCCAGGATCGTATCACCTGTTGATCGTGTCCAATAGTTGTGTTTTCACTGTTTGTTGCCAAAGACGGTTAACGTTTGTCCGGTGGCCCGCCAGTTGGCTGCTGTTTCGTGTTCAAATATAGTTTTCTTCTTTCTCTAATTACATTTTTCTCTCTTTCTCTTCTCATTTCACTTTATAGGTATGTAAATGCGCCTTCATCACTGTTTCACGCCACTTGGCTAACATCTCGAAACTAAAGCTTCTTCTCTCTCTTTCTCTCTTCTATTCTTCATCTGGTTCTACTTTCTCTTTTGTATCATTCGTACATTCTGCTATACCATTCAAATTACCTTATTTTAGCATTGTGTTGTGTGGATTTTAACAACGAACAGCAACAAATCGATCCCGTTGCCCGATTGGCAGAACTCTGATCGCTGATGCATGATAATGTTTTAATGTGATATTACTAAAACCTACTCTTACCGTCGGCTTTAAACGACAGTCGCCAAATTTTCAGTCCACCGCTTTGAGCAGCAAATGCAGCCAGTTTTTGGGGGCAACGAAACCCTCACTACTCGAAAGGGTCTATCGCTAACTGAACGATACAAAACCGCAACGGCCAAACGACCAATCGCATCGTAGCGCATCATCATATCACGATCACCGTAATCATCATCATCAGCTCACTGTATCGTACGATCGGTCCGTGACAACACGAAGATCGTGTTCTCGGTGATCACTCGCAGACTCGAGGCGGCCTCTCTTCCTCTGTTGTTTCTCTGCGTCCCATTGCATGCCCCACATCATGGAGGTTAGACGGAAAATTAAGTTCTTCATACCGTCGACCATACGCGAGGTCAAGGTATGGTTGAATGTACTATAATAGCCTCCCTTAATTTAAACCCCTGCCATACCTGTCATGTTTTATGTCCGTACTATGCACTCGTCCTTCGATGTGCCGGTCTGATCTGGCGATCCGATTACAGTCTCCGTGTTGTTCAACACTTCTGTGTTCCCTCTTTGCACACTCCTTCATTGTCGCTTCGTTCAATGTTCTCCCCCTGGGGTGGGATGATTAAAACCTCCGTAGAGGCTTTCGGACCCCACCACTCAGTCGGGAGAAGGCACAAAAATTAGCAACGAAGATTGCCTTCGATCTGAGTGTGCCTCCGTCTTTTGTAGTGCCCTCTTTGATTTTCGTGCTCAAGATCCGAACGTAATTCCCACTTCCCGTAAATCATTGTTCCGTTCGGGTACCACACAAATCGTTTAGCACCGTGGACACCCAAAAACAGCGACGAAACAACTTGTTAAAGCGCCAAACAGATTTGTTGCTCATCTGGGGCTGGGCCACTACGGCTTTCGCTGTCGTCCGGATCGTGCAACAGCCGCATAACTCACGCGTGCATGAAGACCCAGCCAAGCGTGGTCTTGAAATCGAGCTTATCAGGCAAAAATATGGTAAAGGTCGCTAAAAATATGGAGAAATTCCTGCAAAAAAAAAAAGAACCAAACCAGGGGGGGAAACATTTTCGAACGACACCGAAAGACGACGGCTCGGCGTGTGACCTTCCTCCGCGCACTGGACGTGTAAAAAGTTGGCCCCAACGCAGGGCCAGAGGTTCCATTCTGATTTTATTCTCATCAGCCGTACGAAAGCTTTCGCCGCCACGCTCAGCCAGCGGGTCGAGCTCCGCTTCGCCTTAACTGATACAGGCTGAGGGCGAGTGATTTATGTATTTCTGTCCGGTATGTTGATTCATTTCCTTAAAATGTATTCCGCTGTTGTTCCGTGCCCTTCCACGGAATAGTGAAAGTTGAGATGAAGTTTTCGGGACAATGGGCCGCCACGTTAGCAAACGAGGCACGCAGCCGACCGAGCTGCAAGATTCACATCTGCGGCTCGATGAGTTTTCTTCCTTTGGCTCGGAATGTCTCGCTGTCTCGTGTGTCGTGCCCTGTACATAAAGTCCAGGTCCGTCTGGTCCAGCTCCCGTGTGTCCGTGTGATTTGCATATATTGTCAATGTGACCACTTCGCAAAGTCCCGTTTGTAGCTACACATAATTTCACTCTACGCACTCGAATCGAGGCAGCATTTAACGATCAATATTTGCTTTCAAACACTCCACCGTGCGTCGAACGAACGCAAACAAACGAACCAAATTGGTCGACGCGAATCAGGAGCTGGAACACCTGTTGGCGGAGCCCGAGCCGAAGGTACGTATTGCCGAAGTGAGTTTCGCGTTTCGCCCTCACGTCTTGTGAAGTTTTGACGCGTAGCGTAGCGTTTCACACGGATCGAATAGACGAGGCCCACTAGCGGAGCAGAGTGAACCTCTACATAGCACCACATAGAGGAGTCCAACGAGATCCGTAGTTTTAGCGATCCCTCAGATACGAGTGGCGTGTGCACGTTTGGATTTGGTCAACGTCTTAGAATTGAATTCACTAAAACAGCGCACGCTAAACTCTTTAAACCGTGGCCCCAACCGGAATCCGTACCGAACGAGGGTCTTTAAAATCTCATCACCTATAGTGGACCTACGCGGCCCAAGCTGTGGAAACGTTTGCGGACTGATATCCAATAAGCAAACGGCTTAAAATCGAAAGCCTATTTTAAAGCGTGCCAGACGGTTTATCGAGTAGTCAATTTGTGTGTTGATTAGCCACACCGTGTCCTGTTTATCCTGGGCGAGGTGCCAATGTTTACGCAACCCCACGCCCGTTCGCCGCAAAATCACGGCGCACGGCATTGGCGAACCGCGAACGTAATCAGCCGTCTGGTACCTGTTCTCGCACCATAAATTAATCTCTTTCATGTGGTCAAGCACAACGTGAGCCTTGGATGTCACACAGCACATCGCGGATGAAAGTGGCAGATAAACCCACAGCCCAGCGCGTTAAGCCGCGACCAGAATTCGTTTTAAATGAGGCAATTAATTTAAATCAAATTTCAGCAACATTCTCACCGAGACCACTTTGAGGCCACCGGACTAAAAGCGACCCGGCGACCACTGTTTGTATCAATTGGGTACTGCCCCGCAAAGCCACCAGCATTGACCGCTTGATGAACCGCCGGAAGCGACAAACTGTTGCACTGCCAAAATTCGTACAACGAACATTTGCATAGAGTCTTTCTTTCATTAGAATAAAACAAACTAAGCGGCTCTCCGCGCTACCCCAAGCCACCAACGGGCAAGCGACCGGATGACGATGGCGTTGTTTTATCAAAATGTTTTCCTAAACGTTACCAGCACCTGGGTTGCTGCCCCGGACAGTCCCGAGGCAGCTCCACGTGTGGTCGATGCTCTGGTCCGCTCTTTTCTACGGCGGACCGAAATAGCGTGTCCCTGTTGTTGGTAAGTTGGTAACACGCAACAATATGCTGGGGCTGTTTGACGAACCCTAGCCTGGGAGATACTCCGACCTGCATACTTTTGTCGGGCGATCGCCAGAAAACCGTGTACCGTGGTTGGTGATAAAATTTGCAAGAATTTCCCTCGACACGACCCAAAATGACCAACCGGACTGGGGCTGGGCAACCGCATTTGTGGGAGGCTTCTGTTGAAGCTGACTTTGAAAATTGCTTCGACATTGCCAACGATGGCTACAGTTGATGGTTAAATTTAAAGCACTCGCCCTTTTGTTTTACGTGAAGCCATGAGATCTCAGGGATAGTAAAAACAGCATAAAGGAGTAACTTGCAGCGTTGTTCGTTTTCTTGCGGAGAAAAATTGTCACAGAAAAGCGACATGCATGCCGTGTTAGAGGTGAAGATTTATTACGGAACTTATTTATAAAGCTGCTGATTATACCAATAGGCTACATTAAAACCAACAAATCAACAGTTGTGTCCTTAAAAAAAACATTTGAAAGGCATTATTGCCACACTATTCACAACCGTTAAGGGTACCGTTGAGTGGATACAGAACAACACCAGGCAAGGTGGCCGGAAAAGTTCCCGCGCATAATTATAACACGAGTTTATTTTGAAATGCCTCCTAACGGACAATGGCATTTAGATTGGATTTTTGCATTAAGCATGTAAAAATAAATACCACCTGCGCTATACGCATTAAATCCGAACCTATCCGGAGAAGACCAATAAAATGTGCGATTCTCCCAACATCCTATCATAAATTTGGGTTACGAAAACAAATTTAAGAGGTTGTTTGTTGCTGTCCTCAGCATTGTTGACATAAACTGCGAAGGAAAGTACCGTATTTTTCCGTGTATAATGCGCACTTTTTTCCCATTTTTTTTTAGCTCTAAAATCTTGGTGCGCGTTATACAAGGGTAGTAAAAATTTTGTCTCCTCTAAACATACAAATGAGCCCTTTTAGGTACATATTTTATGATATTATTGAATAAATTATGAAATGAAACATTTGTTAGGAATATAATTATCTATACAATATTATAAGTTACATATAATATGTAGCTAAATTTGGGGGTCTTTTATCGTATATACATTCTGTCAAATAAGTACCGGGAATTTGTGATTTAAAATAAATGCTTTATTTGATTTTCGATTTCTTTGTTGCGTAATGTTGCTACATATGTCACTCACTTATGTTGAAAATTTCGGCTATTTTTAAAGCTCAGTTAATGTTTTACAGCTGTTTTGCTGGAACGTGTTTTGTCTTATCGGCGATTTCTGTCTTCTCCTAAATTAATTGACCACAAAGCGGTAATTTGAGATTTGGAAACTAGAAAAAGCCATAGGGGGCCAGATTTGGTCAATACGGTGGCTTTGGCATCATTAGTTTGTAGTTTTTAGCCAAAAATTCGCACACAAGCAACGATCTTAAATTTCGTATGCACGTGGTCTGTTCAAAAAATTTCACGACATTTGGGTTTCATTTTTGTATTCCGCGCTTGTGGCCACACGTGGCCGTTCACATTCGACCAAACTTTGCTTTTCGAAGTTTACATCTTCTCGGCCTTTTAGAAATTTTTGAGCTACCGATAAGTGCTGTTTTTGGTCTTAAAAGCTTCACCATTAGCCACAGTCAACATTTTGAATGCGTCCGTGCTCTTAATTTCGTTTTCTACGCAAGTTATATAGTTTGATATAGATTCCTTGCCATCCATTTTTTGGAAGAGAAAAAAAATCGCCGATGGGCCAAAACACGAGCACAGTAAAACAGCTGTCAAAGATTAAGTGATAATTTAAAATGGCCGAACTTTTTACCATAAGTCACTGACGTGTGTAGTAATCTAACGCCACAAAATAATCGAAAATCGAATAAAGCATTTATTTTAAATCACATATTTCCGGATACTTCATTATTACATTATACATTATTATCATTTGGTATTTTTTGGATATTACATATCTGAAAAATGTATAATAAAAAACTTTTTTTCCAATTTTTTTCTCTTAAAATATGGGTGCGCGTTATACACGGGTGCGCGTTATACACGGAAAAATACGGTAATTATGGGGCTTTATTTTTATATATTTTGTCGAATTATGCCGCAATCAGAGAGCAGCCAACATATCCGCAAGATATCGGCACGTGCTCGACTCCCGCTGTGATTTTCTTCCCGTTCCCATGTTCCCTATGATTTTCTTCCCGTAATCTGCAGTCGGAAGCCGGGCGAATGCAGGCCAGTACCACAAACGGTTTTGCTGTAGCGGAGACAAACTCAAATGTTGTCGCACTGAGCAACGTATTTCTTCAAACCCGCAGAGGATGTTTCCACTACCAGGCGAGCGGCACCAGGCGCCTCCATTTAAATCTCTCGTTGGAAAAATCGAATTAATTTTTGATCCAATTCTCTGATATTTAATGTTACTCAATTTTCAATAAAAGTCAAAACTGCGTTCTTTTCCATTTAAGTATCGGAGAAGAGTCCACCAAATCATGATTTTATAACCAACTGTAACTGTTTGCTTTTGCTAACTATCTCGATGACTCGCGCATATCCAAAGGCACTGCCAAAAGTTCCGACTGCTGCTGCCGTCCAATAGAAAGTTACGCTTCTTCTTTCCCCATCCTGACCAATGTCCGGCCTTTGGTCTTTCGGTTTGGTGGAGGATAATTTATCTTTTGTGTTTTCATTAGTCCGCTTGCCACTTTACGTTACAGTGTTGTTGAGATTTTGACAAAACTTCTATCGTGGAATTCATTAAAGCGATCTCATTATCTGCTTTCTGCCATTTCCAAGTAGGAGGGATAACGAGCATATTTTCTTTGCAAAATGCTTCAAATTTTTGTAATTTGTAACATCACATCACCTTCCATCACAGCCCGGGCAGAAAGGAAACGAACATTATAAAAACCACCCACCATAGAAGAATGTTTTTTTCCCGAACGTCAATGCCATTTATGCCGAAAGAATTTCCACTCATAACAGAAAACCCGCATGTCTGCCGATTTACATGAATACGGTTTGAATAGAAACGAAATTTGATGCAAAAAACACTTCCATGCTAGGATTAGGTTTCAAAGAGCATTCCGTTTTTGCATCCACAAATCGATACGCATACTTCCTTCATTCCGAGTTCCGAGGCAACATTTGGCATGATTTTTAAGTCAACATTTGTGAACATTTCCTCGTGGCTTCTGCATGGTGGTTAAAATTTAGTCCGAATTTTAGAACAAAGCCTTCGTGTGCTTTCTTCGCCTCCGCTAGCCAAATGTTTACCGGCAAGAGAATGGAGTGGAATAAAGTATCTTTTGTATTTTCAGCTCCTATTTATGCAACAGCCCTTTCATCGTTACCACTTTTAGCGTCTCATGTATGAACCCGAAACCTTTAGCTACATGGCTTCAATGTAAAAGTTTCCGCAAATGGCATACTGCTTTAGTCGGTGACTCTTGTCCTCTTTCATGATGAGTCTTTTCACAATACGGCCAAATTACTTCACACTGCAAGCACTTGCTCCAATTTGTGCGCCTGAGAGATGCGATGATTGGCTTGAATATAAAATAAACTTCCAAAATAGCTCCTCGCTGATTAGCACGCCACAATTCCGAACAAAAGATGACAAAATATTGTCTGAACGCGACACATCGCATCCTGCAGCGCAAAACTAGCACTGACGCCGACAACACCTAATTTACATTGCGACAGGACGATGACGGCTGCCAGACACGAGAGAACTGCAAGACCGCCTCCCAGTTCCGGTGCAGCTGCTTCGTTAACGTTGCATCTTCGTTATCCGCCGGCTATCTTTGGCCCCGCCAGCCCTGCGGTACTCATTGCGGGCGTCAGCGGCCTTCAAAGATGCCATAAATCATTTTAATAATGACACCACTCCAGCCAACCATGGTCCGTTCTTTCCGTTCACGATTTCCGTGCCATGGCGTCATGATGCTAGAGAGTGTGCCATTTCCCTGGGCACAACCCAGTTGGCGGCGTTGCTAGGATGCCCTCTAAATCACACTCCAGAACCGTAACGTCACTGGTGCCAACTGGAGCCTAGAGGCGAAAAGTGAATCGCCTTCGGTTGAAGGGATCGAATAATCGTTAGCAGCCGTGTCGTCTAGCCGGGAACGGAGGCTACAGTGAACTCACAGCGAAAGAGTGGAGTTTAATGGTTCCCCAGCCCATGTTGGGCGCCGATATTTGAGATTGGCGTGAGCCAAAAGCTGTGAAAGGTGATTGGAAATCTGAGCCGGTTGTGAGTTGGCTGAAAACGTCTCTCTAATGGCACGCTAATGTAAATTTGCATTCGCGCACGATTCAGCGTACGGACACGCGTCGCACGGGCCGGGCATGGAATGCGGTCCGCGTTTCGGATACAATTTCCAGCAACTCAAAAGTGGGATTCATGGAAGCCAAATCGTTATGGTGGACGAGCTTTCACTAATGAGCGCTATCTGAATGTGAATGAAAGTCATACGGCGGAAGGCATGTCCGTTCGTCCGTAAGGCTTGAGCCATGCAAATGTACCATATTCCGGAAAATCCAATCAACTTGTATATTGGTCAAATGAACAACCTACTAACCGTACCGCAACTTCATTCAGCTTGCGGTAAATAATTTCAAACTAACGGGGCAGATAACTAAAAACTGTAAGCTAAGCCTCATAGAGGGATAATTTGAATATAGTATTCAATTCTTTAAAGCATAATTTAAATTATCTGTTCATTCGCGTTCGCTATGGACCAATAAATCACACCGCAGCTAGCACAGATAATTGAATTGAAAAACGCATAAATATTTTCGATACCATCGCTCCATTCGCCACATCGCCACCGTTCTGTGAAAACAATTGTGCTTCAATTCTCGCAACCCCACGGCAATCATAAAGGGCACACACGGGCGTCTCGTTTGGCCAGTAATTACTGTCTGCGATACTGTAACCGGTTGTGTCCCTAGCTCTATGCTTCCATCAGCGAATTAGGAATAATGAACACCGAATTGCTAATAAAGAAAAGGTTATTGGACGATTCTCCTAGGAGTATTTAGAAGCACATGCACACCATGAAAATGGGTAATTGCTCCAATCACGGTTGAATTGAAGACCCCGACGTTGACTGTCGTTGGGCCAATCGGCCCGTTGGGTGTAGTACTCATAGATTCTCTTTTCCAACACGATTTTGGGGTGAATATAGCTTTATTGTTCCTCTAGGGGTTTGTACTGACCGTTTCAGGAAAGATGTTTTTATTATAAACCCATTTTCCCTCTATATTGTGAAATACGAATCAACAACAGAAATGCACAATAGACATGCTATGAATACGTAATTGAGTCATCTAAACAATAAGCAAAGTTTTTTCCCAATTTGGATTAAGGCCTCCTGTTTGTCACAAGCATTGGTCTGCAGTGAACCGTGCGCCCGATGAAAGCATCGGTCCGATCTCAACCCGGTTTGATGAATGTTTGCTTGGAAAAATATCGCCCACCAGCCAGAAAAAGCGGCGCGCCGTCAAGCACCACTGTCATAATGTTTTACGGCAACACATAGCCGAGCGTACGTACGGCGTAACTTTGGCCATGTTATTGGCAATCTGTTGCCCAAACCATCCAGGACCATCGGACGCTATCAACCCAGAAGCACACACGCCCCAGCGTGTGCCCAACGCAACCATCACCGAGAATTATGCTTTCGGACCCCTCGGCTTTCGCCAGCGGCAGCTGCGTGACACTAACCGGACAATGATGGACACGACGTAGATCCGCTGGCCAGCCACCGCCCGGATGCGACGCAAACTGTCGTCAGTAAATCCCAAATCCATGTGCACAGCACAGGGTAAAGTGTCGCCGCTGAGCAAAGCGGCGCTGGGTCGGTATGTTGACAAAGTTGTTGTCCAATGTGAGAGATGGCGGCCCGTCTCGGGTGGCATCTCCCTCAATCTATCGTCCGGCCCCAGACCATAGTTTGGGTTCGGTTCGTTTTTTTTTTCGGGGCCAGTCGAGCAGAGTTTCCGTAAGTGGATTACATTTTCAGTGGCCTAACAAGGGACGACTTCAGCGGCGGGTCCATGGAAATTCCCCTGCCGGGACCAGTTTGACATTTCGAACCGTAAACGCAAGGATCAGTGTCAAAGCCGGCGGTCAATACGTACGACGCAAGTGATTTCGGTTTTGATTTTCTATTCGACTGATACGAGCCATTGACACGCACCGAGAGTCAACAAATGACGGCCCCAACTCAAGCCAATCATGAACGGCCGGACAGGCGCACAAATAAAACCGTCGACGCGGCAGATAAGTTCGTAAAAGCGGAAAAGATACGTTTATGGGAGACGAGTCCGCTATTCAAACAGTGCCCGACACTGATTTCAAGGCTCACGGAGCACGGAGACTCATAGCGACAGCGACCCTGCCTGCCAGCCTTGACACCGTTAGGTGTACCGGTTCCTGCAATAACCTTGCCAACTCCTATTTCCCGCCATTTACATAAACAATAAATTACAATTTGTAGATATTCTCGTTTGAATTTACCACCACCGGTAACGGGGTTGGTGTCGACGTGGCCATTCCAACCATTGCGCAATGGCTTTTTCCAAGCCACATTCGCCACCCAGTGTGGGCCCACGATGGTGAAAAATGGTTTTATTAGCTACGGAGTTCCTTCCGTAGCAACTCGCGGTCGGCTTTGGTCGGCTTCCGAGCGATTGAATAAGGAATTCCTCAGGAGGGAAGCATTAATACTGGAAGCAAACACCCATATTGCCATCGAACTCGCAGCGGCAGCACGAACGTAAATTATTCCCCGAAGAAATCACGTCAATGATTCACGTGCTGGCTCCGCGCAAAGTACGATCATTTCAGGGCCGCGGCAACGCACGTTCCGATATCGATTGCCCAGCGAAAGCCCCACACCGAATGGGCAGTGATGGGCCCCGTAAGCCTTTGAGTGAGGTAGCTACGGAGACGAATATCAGTCAGTTCAGATTGTGGCAACAGAGAACTGCACGAAGAAATTAATAAGCGCCGCTTCTGTTGGGTTGGTCTGACCAAATTTCAAGGTAAAAGTATTCCCTTGATATCGCGGAGACGGCCACGGTGCGTATTAAACAGCAAACATAAGCTGACTTCAACGACACGAACCGGAAACGACAGAGTGCCCGCGACGAACGTGAAGGAAGTTGTGTTTCTTGGCCGCCACTGATCAACTTGCGCCGCGCGCGGAGCTGGTAAGTGGGCAAAGTACTGCGAACGAATCGATGCAAAACTTTGCCGTTCCGACGAAAAGAAACTTCCGGACCGTGCACCGTGGGCCGAGAAGAGTTCAAGTTGTTATGAAAGTATAATTATGAAGTTACTTCCGTGCTGTGCTTCGTGCTGCAGGCGTCGGGACTTTCTTGGAAATCAGAATCAGTTTGGGTGAAACTAACTAGGCTTTTTCGGCTTCGGATTGGCCGAGCAACGGAAAGTGCCGATGCGAGATCGGAAGGAAGTCAGGCGAGTTAATGGTAATATTTTCACCCATCATACTTTGTGGCGTAATTTTTGAAGAAAAAAAACAAAACTTTTCCATCCCGAACAACTCCGTCCTTCGGTGCAGAGTTCGGTGGACGGCGCAGAGCGACGTTGGCAAAGCTCTTCACCTGTTGAAACTTGCAAGCGATACAGGCGCATCCTGGAGGTGCTTAGTATGTATCGAAGGAATTGCGCTCCGTTGCCAATTTTAATTTTCTCGTTCCCAAAGGGGGTGATTGTGGGGATGAATGCGGGAGCCACACACGGCGACAGAGGCGATCCGGAGAGGAAGTTTAGCGTGCATCGTAGTGCCGGCCGAGATGTGGCAAATTATTTATTGATCGATTTTCGTACAACAATGTTGGCGGGATGTGGAGATTTTTTAATGAAAGTTACTACTCGTTTCGAAAGTAACTCGTTATGGTAATAAATTTGTGCCCTCACTCGCCCGAGAAGGGTGGTATGCTCAATTAATCAAACGAATGAATTAAAAAAGTTTCGAAATTAAAATTAAAATTGTTTTTATATGACACTCAGTACAAACTCTGGATGGTAAAATGAACCATAAAGCGTTTTTAAGAAGAATTGACGAAGAAATAATTCAATGCTTTTCGAGTAAACTGAAACACTTTTCCTAGCGGCTTTACCAACGTTCGCACTAACAAAAGGCCCACATACGCGAATCGTGATTGGTTTCGTTAAACTTTGAAATTGGCTTACCGGCAGACACAAAGACATCGTTCCATGCACGATCACGGACCATGCGAACCGTTCCGGTTCCTGAACACCCTGACACGTTCTATTTTCCTATCACGGGCCTACTTTTAGTGCTTCCGGCACTTTTCATATGCAAATAATATCTCTTTTCAATCTGATTCCGCCAACGCTTTTGAGGGGCTTTAATAACTCTTTTCTTCTCACACGAAACTGACTGCGTGACGCTTTGTGATCGCTTGAAAGGGAAGCGATTGCCCCGTGCTCCTTAAAACATCCTTGAAATATTCGGAAACAGGCTGGGGACAAGAGTGGTGAATGTAGGCAAATCGAAAGCGGAAGTAATATCACATGCAGCATGTAATTGAGCCAGGTATTCCTCATACATTTCGTCAAAACCCGATCTGGGGGCCCGCACTGTGGCATTACGCCATCCGCACCCATTCAGCGTTTCTCATTCCATTTTCTCTCTCTCTCTCTCTCTATTTCTCAGCAGGTTGAATGTTAACGTTCAGGTGTTGTTTGTTGGTAACCGTCTGGTGTTAGCCTCGACGGTCATCTCAAACGAGACGCATTGGGCATACGGTGCGACGGTACGTTACCAAAGCATGAGCTGCGCCGCGAATGGGCGACAATCCTCCCATGCTGGGGGAGGGTCACTGTTTTTTGCATTCGTTCCTGTTCTCGTAGCCTGTTCCAGTTCGCTTTCCGGCTTGTTTACGTTGGTTCCTCGAGCTGCTCTGCTGCTGATCGGCCGCATGAACTGCTATCACTGCGCTTCCGGCATCCGCGACTGGTGATCTCGTTTGATCTAATTTACGCCATGCTTTCTAGCGCTACGCAAGCTAACCGCGCGCTGAGCGATATTATTTGCCGTTCGAGCTGTACAAAAAAGCCTGCCCTCAGCCAAGGGCGCTGTTTCCCCCGAAAGCTATGCCGTTCGCCTGTTCTAGTTTTACTCTAGATTTCGGTTTTGCTCCTTCAACTTATGCGCAACTCTTCTGTTCCAACAAATGCCGCCTTTCTGCAGTTGTGTTTTTTCGACTTTTAAGCATGTTCAAGCGTTTTTTCGATCATCTGCAACCCGACACGCCGGCCTCGGTTTGGTTTTGTTAAAAACAGTTTCACAAGACGGTGTCGGTGTCGATGCATCGTTTCTGTATACTTTTACTGTACATATGTAATAGAATCTGTATCGCTTTTCGTCTCTAAGCTGTTTCCAATTTCTCTTATCGAATGTTTCATTCTGTATGTATTATAAAAATTTTAGGAGTGGCTCTGTAATATTACTTTCATGTTTCCGGGTCGTTATTTTTGAAGCGTCGCAACTGTCGTGACATGGGGTCCGGTTTGACAAACAGAATAGAGAGGTCAACAATAAAAATCACAATCCGTACGAACGGTTGTTTGATTTCGCACCCATCAAATTACCGTTTCAACGTCTGGATTCGAACCGTTTCACGGTTCCCAACTCCCTGGGGAGCCATTCGGAGCTACGACCTACAACCGACCTCCACTCCAAGGGGGGCGCTTTGATTGAAATGTTTCGCCCACTGATTTTCCATCCAACTACCCAAGAGTGCTCCCAATTCTATAACACCAATCGTTCGGAGCACCAACTCGCCAAAATAAAGCGTCTGTCTGTCAGTTTCGTACCAGAAAGCGGGGATCTGTTTTACGACAAATTGATTTAGTTTTTCCGAGCCCGTGCCTCTGCCGATCGGTTCATCATTTTGGGTGTGTCCGAAATATCCGAAACTGACCTCTTTATGGACCGCAATCGATACGCGTCGTTTTGGCGGGATACAAATTAAATTTTAACGGGGCCTTGGGAATGCGAAACACCAAGCATGACTGGACCAAGCATTTTTTTTTGGGGTAGAGTTTTCGTGTGATTTTCAAAACTTCGCTTTCAAACTAGATGTAAGTTTTCAGCCCTTTTGCCCTCTAGTTCAGTTCCAACAATATTTCTTAACTTCCATTTACTCAGCTCAGTTCTAAATATGATCCAAAGCACCCTCGAAACGATCGTTTTTTGCACATTCGCTATAGCTTCTGAGCACACCCATGAATGTATTCCACTCCCCGACGCCGATAAGGTCCTTTCCCGTCGTGAAACAACCGACCGATGTCGGTTGCGTTATCCTTCCCCACAGGTCCCCGGCCCTCGTCCATTAGCACGCACTGTGATGGTCACACACGCCCGTTCGGGCATTAGAAAACAAGTAATAATCCCCTAATATCCGCACGCGGTCCACACCTGCATCGGTAGCGAATGCAATATGCACACGTGGCTGCGGTGTCCAGCGGCGCCAATGCGACGATAGAACCAAAAAAAGTAGAAAAACCGCAGCTATAAACCTGCATCCTGCACCGATTGCACCACAGCTGGCTGCACTAAACCCCGTAGCAACGGTGTCGATGAGAAAAGGGCCACCGGGTTCCCGGGGCCCTCCCCGTTGAGGCTGACTACCGCCGCACGTCTTCAAACTGTTAACATACTCTTCTCTTTCCTTTTGCTCTCTCCCTCTCTCTCTCTCTCTCGGGGGGCTTTTTGCTCGTTCGGCCGATCGCTCCCGGGGCAGATGGACCCAACGAATCCGAGTGCAGCAGCGGCCGCATCCGGAGCAGCAGGACTACCGACATGTTCGACCATATCGTCCGCCAGTACGCAGATTCAGCCGTTCGGGGCCTTCGGTGCCACCGCATCCGGCCACGCTACCACCGGAAGTGGATCCGGCGGCGTCGGGCCGGGCGGCGAGAACCCGGCCTGCTCCAGCCTGCTCAGCCCGACGCTGCTGTCGCCGGGGACCAACACCGGCACGGCATCGATTGCGACCTCCCGCGACGAGGAGGACGACTCGAGCAATCAGGCTTCGTCCGGCAGCAAGGGTTCCGGCCAGCGGTAAGTGTTTCAATTAGACCCGTGCGCGTGGAAAGCGGAAATGGTTCGTTTAAAACGTGGCCTGCGAACCGGATGTCCTCTGTTGCGTCGCGCACAAAAACTGCGAAAAAAAAAAACACACTCGGTCCCTTCCCTTGGCCATCCTTTGCGATTGGTTCCTGAGTACCGTGGCCGCCCCTAGCGTTAATTCGGTCAGGTGGCCCCCTGTATCCCAACGTCAGGACACGTAGAACACGCCCCGATGCCATCCTTAGCAAACACTCACGCACGCCGATTCGAACCGATCGAAGCGCTTCCGCCGGTTCCGTAATTAATTGGCCCTCGTCAAGATCTGTGCCGTCCATTTTGTGCGTGTCTCGTTGCTCCCAACTCCCCAAACTCCACGAACTGTCAAAATGGGAGGATTAATGTTGGCCGTGTGCATCGATCTTTGCCCGAGTGATCGACCCCCGAGGAGTCACCGCGTCGACAGGTCTGATGCATTCCGTTGTAAATAGTCCCTTCTCTCGCCCATTTCTCTCTTTCTTTCTCTCTCTTTCTCTCTCTCTCTCTCTCTCTCTCTCTCTCGCTGTCATTTGTCACGCGAAACTCGGTGTCCTCGGTGTACCGAAAACAAACCCTTGCTTGCCCCCTGCATCGGTCGCGTAGTTCGCTGGTGTCCCGCGCAAACAGTGCGGACCAAGCGGGCTCAAGTCGGGCCGTGGCTCGGGCCCACTATCAAGCGATCGACCGTAGCCAGAGCTTCAACGAGACCGATCACAGTGCGGCCATGGCCCGCTGGTACCAGTACCACCGGCAGCGCCACCCGCTGTCCCGCACGGGCAGCCGGCGATCGAGGCGCTTCTCGCTGCGCGACGACGATGAGGACGAGGACGGCGAAGGGGTCCTGAATCGGATGGTGTCCTTCGACAGTGTCGGAGGGGGCGGTGCGCTGCTGACCCGGCATCGCGTCAGCCACCCGTCGATGGCCAGTTCGTCGCTGGACGCAGGCCGGTTGACAGGATCGCTCGGGTCGCTCTCGAGCCACCACCACCACCACCAGCACCTGCAGGCACCCGGACCGCACCACCAGCAACAGCTCAGCAAGTCCATCTCGTCCAACGGCACGACGCGCGGGGCGCAAAGCTGGAAGAACCTGCGCGCCGTCATGGCCTACTACTGTTCGCTGCGGAAGATTAAGAGGAACGGTGCCAAATCTAATGCTCTGTCTCCGTATTCGTTTTTTATGTTGTTTCATCGGCCAGCGGCCTACTTAGACTACTACTACTACCTCCACTACTACTATGTCCCTCTCACTCTCTTCCCTTCCCTCTGAAACCCTTCTTGACGTCTGTAACATTTAGCATTTCTTACCAGAACAGATTCAGTCTTCTAATTCCAGCAAAGTAACCGTTTTTGTTTTTTTTGTTGGCCTCTTTTTCTTTCCGCCTCCAGAATGCATGTGTCCCCGTCATCTTACGAGCGAGTAGCCTTTATCACTTGGGAAAACCCATTACTGCACACTTGCACTGCCAACAGCGCCATTATTGATGCTCAATTCTTCTCCAATCCGGATCATAAATTACTGCAAACGAACGATGTGCGCACGATGAGTCCGCCCCCGGGAACCGAACGGCGGGCACTTATCTCCGGCCTGCGATGACCTACATTAGTGTTTCATAAAATAAATCATCTAGCTCTGGCCTGGTGCAGCACAATCAAGGAAAACAATTCCCGATGGCCCCCACACACACTTTCCATACTGGCCCCGGTTCTGGGGCGCAGAAACGATTCGGCGAACGATGGCGCGATCGGCCGCACTGAGCTTTGACAGCTCTGACAGCCACGAAAGCAGGTTCATTTATTACAACGGCCTGGCGTTGTTTTCGACAACCGTTCCGATGCTGGCTGCCGACCGGGAACCGACCCCAAGAAGATCGCCGTGGGCGTTGGCGGTGGGCCACGCAAAAAACAAGATGTTACACGAGCAAACTTTGACAGTTATGCTCCAAACTGCCAAACCGTGGTTTGTTGGGCTTCTCAACTTGTTCGAAGGTTTTGTTGACGGGGCTGCAACCCCGTGCAATGGCACAAAGTGATAAAGTGATGCTCGATAAGATGCGGGGAACCATCGGTTGGATCGGATTTGTTAAACAACCTTTTTTTTTTGTTTGCAACTTTGGACGTGGTTGTTTTCTTAAAAATTGTTCTCACAATTCCTTTTCTTTTGTTTCAACAAAACACATTTCCGGGCCGTCTTTATTATTTTTACTAGCTGGATGGACATGATGGATTAGAACACTAGTTTAGAGTATCGCCAGTGATGGTGAGAAGGCTCGGACCCGGATGTGCGTAGCTTGCAAGTAACCACCGCGATAGTCAACTAGTCATAAAACGCGTCTCGCTAGAAAACCTGGTGCTAGAGATAGAGCCTTGTAAACGGGAACGGAAGTAACGGAACCGTGTGCCGAGGATTGTTTGTCTTCAATCTCAGCTTTTTGTCCGTAGACGAATAGTACACTCACTACAACCTCTCGAACTCAAACAATCGGCAACACCAACGGGGCCACGGTCACCCGATGGTGCTAGTTCGATACGTTACGAGCAGCATGACGAGCGTGACCCACATACCTTACGCAAAACCCCCGGCTGCCCTATGGGAATGCACATTCCGCAAGTGTTCTGGCCGTTTGCCGATAAGTAGTGGCAGCAACGGGGCCGTGCACTAATAAGCTTACCCGGTGGTAACTCAAACTTATGATCCTGTTAACGTAGTGCCAGCGTCGGTCGAGGAAGAGAGGTCGCTCAGCACACGTTTAGTCCACGCGGATGACGCGGCGATGCCACGCTGGCAACCAGGCCGTATCCTAGCACCAGGTTAAAGGGTCGTTACGAACCGCCGGACAGCGTTCTGTCCGGCGATCCGGTGGCGATGCATTACCGAGCGACCGGGTGGTTACGAAGCAACTCGCCCGAACGGTCCCCATAGCTGCACGCACAAAGTGAACTGGCCCTGGCAACTCACCATGACTGCGCGGTGCCTGTTTTCCTCCGATAGGATGGGCCCTAGAGAGAGAGAAAAAAAGCTGCACAACAGAGGAAAAGTGTTTCATCCGTGTGCTCCTTAGAAACCATTCCGTTCAAAGCAAACGCGTTAACGCGTTTGAATTCTGGCCGCTGGCAAACTATCGTAAGGCAAATTCCCACACAGGGCGAACAAATTTCACCGCGACCCAAGCACGGGGCCCCGCGAAACCGACAGCGTCTGCAATGACGAATGGCCCGCCATAATGGCGTCTGATAGTAGGACAGCTGATTGGAAAACTTTGCCACTTTGTCTTGTGCTAAAGCGCTGCTAAAAAGACCGTTTTACAATGCCCTGGAAGCAATTAAGTTTCAATATGCTAAGGAGACCAATTTCGTTTGCCTAAGTTATGAGCAGAGTTTCGCTACTCCGTACTTTGTCACAACCGTGGCACTCGAAAGCCGCCCCAAGCGGGGCAAATTTCTTGAAAATCTTCGCTAACCTGTCCTAATGTCCTACATTCGGAGGAGTCCCGATTAGAGTCAATTTTACCCAATTACAATACGCAACCAAAAATGTGCAATCGTTTGTGCAGGCAATCCAAATACCCGGATACCATCGCGTTCACCGGTTAAAGTTTGATTAAACACCGCCAAAGGTCAAGCCATTAATCCGACTGCGCTGCCAAACCGCTGCGAATCACTGTGGGCTTTGATCGAACGCCGCCCGGGGTCTAGCGCCCGAACTTTGAGATTAATTTTGGGAAACTTTTTTTGGGCCACCATTTTCTCGGTAGCACTTTGTAGCAGCCTCCCTTTTGCGCGTACGGACCTAGCATGGGCCCAGATCCTACCCCGCCGGTGTCCTTAAGCCGGAGGGGGTTGTGTCTAAATTGCCTTCGCTCCGGGAAGGAGACCGAATTCTTCCCTTCGCTTCATTGCAAAAGCAGTCACAATTATATTGTTTGCGCGTTTGGATTGTTTCCAAGAAACTCTCGGCCCCCGACTAGTCAACCCTAGCCCTAGCCTGTTGGGCTTCGTGGTTGGGCGTCCCAAGCATGGCCGGGCCCTAGTCGACGCGGAGACTTTCTAACGACTTTCAGCAACCTTGGCCACCACCGAGCACTGTCCAATTATCAAAGCGTGTAATTGCTGTTTATTGGTGAAGCAAACGGCGACCGCGATGTAGTTCTCAAACTACGGACTAATCTAATTTACGAAATTAGGACGAATCATGCAGACAGCTACGGTGCGTTACAGCTGCGGGAACCTAAATCGCTAACCCCCAATCATCAACCTCCAGTAAGCCAGTTGGAATCATAAGCCTGTCGACACACATTAGGCGATCTTTGGCCGTGTTGATGTCCAAATACTTGTGGTGGCGATTGGGCAAGAAATTCTTGGAAAGCCTTTTTCAACTCTCACGTTGCATTTCCGCTCCGTAAATAGATTTTCATTAAGTTTCGAACGGCTGACCACTTTTCGTAACCGGACCCTACAATGTTCCCCTTGGGGACTGAAATGCGTCAAATTCCTCTGTTGTGCGGTTCTTTCTAGATAAAAACGGTTCAATTTACCGAATGGTTGTTACTAGTACATTACTGTTTCGTTATGTCCTCGTTTCTCACTTAATACTATTTGATTGATAGTTCCAATTTGATTTCTACAAAGACGCTAAGTGTACCGATTTCTCTCTCAAATGTCAATCAATTTTCCAGATAATTACAAGATAGAATAGACAATAAAAACAAAACTAACAATAAATGTTGTGTGTTTCACTGTTTTCTAAACAACTTTGCAAGTTTTAGCAACATTTAGCGACAAAACTTGACCACATGATTATGGACTTCTTTTAGGAATTAAGTTGTCGCTTTGTTGCTAAAACTTTCAACTGTGTCGTTTTTCTCGTTCATACTCGTTCTTTTTACTTAACAACTCTAGCTACACGGAACGGTGAAACTGGCTGGCGATCGGATTTTGTGCGTTTATTCGTTGGCATTCGTTCGTTCGTTCGTTCGTTCGTTCGTCACTCTGTCTCGTCTGTTCTGCGCCACTTACACGTTACTTTTCAAGAATGTGTCCTGTCTTTTTATCTCTTCTGCAATTTAGACAATCTGCTCTACCGTCCGGGACCACGTGTCCTGTTTCTCTCTCTCACTCTCTCTTTCTCTCTCTTATTCTGTCTCACATTTTACTTCTCTCACTCACTCTTCGCTCTTTCTCTGTCCCGTGTATGATGTTGTACGATGTGGTCTTTGTCGAGTAAACACTGCGACGGAAGCTACGCCAGCTTCCTTGCTAGTACACCGCACCATTTACTAGTACACCGCATCAGTGGGTCGCAACGACACCTCACCCTTTTGGGGTCACAACATTTGTTAAGCACTCGATATACCTTCACAATAATAACAGTACTTAACGCGTGCGGCTTAAGCTGTGATCGATTGATCCCACAAACACCTTCCGTAGGCGACCCCACAGACACACAAGCACTCCATTTAAACCAGAAAAAAGGATTAGCAAACTCGAATAGATGGATACAGTTTGGTTGGTGTCGTGTATAGTGTTTTCTTAAACGTTTACAGTTTTTACTACTTTATTCTTCTGCCCTTCCTGAATGTGTTCTGTCGTCGTCTCGTAACGTCCCAGCTGACGCACACCCGTTTAGTCGAAATTAAGCGAACGATTAGACCAATCCCCAGCCAAAAGCTTAGCCTAGCCTACTTAGACGTGTTCGGCAGACGTTGACAGGTTTTAAATGTGTACTAAAACGTGCTCAAACTACATCACCCGGCAACGGTCTTTACTATCTGTTCCCTTATCGATGTACCTAACCCGTTAACCTAACCCTCTAGCGTGTGCCCGAGTGTGTATTTTGCTTTTGAAATCTTTACATCATGTGTCGTAATAAACAGCAAAACAATCGTAAATAAACCAAACACTTTCCGCTGACGGAAAACTATGGCGTGCTCGAAATTTAAACCCTTCTCCTCGATTGGTAACAGTCGCTTCTTTCGCAAGCCTCTCTCTCTCTCTCTCTCTCTCTCTCTCTCTCTCTCTCTGTCTCTCTGTCACTCTCTCTAGCCGTAAGCTGGTGCTCCGCAGCCGCCACGCCGAGTGGCAGCGTAGTGCTAGTGTCTGCGGGAAGCGAAATCTTTTAACGATCCTCTCCGTTCTCCGTTTGCTTTCCTCACGTTTCGGTACCACCATCAGGACGAAGTCGAACCAGCGATGGATGAAGCTGCGGACAACGGTACAAATTTCCTCTGCCATGCAGAAGAAACCTCCTCTGAAGCGAGAGGACTCCTTTTTGAAGCGCTTTTCGACCCGCCAGATACCGGAGGCTCAGGTAGGTCAGCCTGAGGGCCGTGATAGTGGTGCCGTGGATTGTGTCTAATGCCATCGCTATCGAACAGGAAACGGTCGAGGACACTGGTTCGGAGGGTGCGACCGACGCGGAGAAAACGGTCCGCCGGAGGCGGCGCTTCGCCAAGATTCCCCGCACGGTCGTCAATCCGGACGAGAACTTTTACTTCTACTGGCTGATGCTCGTCACGATCAGCATCCTGTACAACCTCTGGACGCTGATCGTGCGCCAGAGCTTCCCGGAACTGCAGAGCAACGCGAATCGCTTCTGGATCTCCTGTGATTGCCTCACCGATATAGTATTCATCTTAGACGTGGCGGTACAGCTGCGGACGGGCTACCTGGAGCAGGGTCTAATGGTGAGTGGCCTGGTCAGGTGTGACTATGGTGGATCGCACTAATCGTACCGCTTCCACGCAGGTGTACGACTCGAAGAAACTGGCGGGACACTACCTGCGGTCCCGCGCCTTCCTCCTCGACCTGGCGGCCCTGATCCCGCTGGATATCCTGCAGATTCGGCTGGGCAGTCAGCCGATGCTGCGGTTTCCGAGGTTCTTCAAAGTGAGCCACCCGAGAGAGGGATATCCGTGGCCCTCGGGGCGGGATGTCTGATCGGTCTTTGTCCTCTTTCCCTCTCGGTCGCAGGTCTATCGGGCGGTCAAGTATTACTACATCGTGGAGAGTCGCACCGTGTGGCCTAACCTGTGGCGGGTGGTCAACCTGATCCACATCCTGCTGATCCTGGCGCACTGGTTCGGGTGCTTCTACTTCCTGCTGTCCGAGGCCGAGGGCTTCCAGGTAGGAGACCATAGCGGCTCAAGTTAACAAAGGCACCCGGTGCTAATTTAAGACGCTGGTTCTCTTCACACAGGGCGACTGGGTGTACCCGTACCGGCCCGGCGACTACGCCACCCTGACGCGCAAGTACCTCGGCAGCCTGTACTGGTCGACGCTCACCCTGACGACCATCGGCGATCTGCCGACCCCGGAGACGAACGCCGAGTAAGTAAGCACCCATTCGCTGGTCCGCCACGTCCGTGTCTAACGCCCCGAAAAATGCCTTACTCTGCCTTTCCGGCTACTGCTGGCTGGCCGGGAACACCGGAACTCCACCATTCCCCCACCAGACCGTCACAATCGGCGGACGGCCCTAGATCACTTCCGCGCCGTGGTCTCAAGTCCCGGCTGCTCCAGTTCAACTCGTCCCGCGGGTAGGCACACGCAGGTCACTTTGTGTCCCTTTTCTGCATGCGCCGGCGCTGGGATGGCGGCAATGTTTTCGAATATAACTCCCACCATATCTGTGTCCCAGGAATCCACTCTTCTCGGTCCACGAAGTTTTCTGGAGGCTGTCCGCCGATTTGTCCGTCCGTCCAATCCGTTACCGGAATCCCTTACTCAGCTGCCCCGGGTTCCACACATATCCTCGTCATATTGCGTGGGTCAACCGTATCCTCATCGCACGCGCAGATCTTTTGCATGTCACGCCCGAACTGGACTGGCTGAAGCCTGAAGTTGATTTATCGATTGACGGTTCGAGTCAATTGGACACCGAACCTGTGGGGGGGGGGGGGAGAAATTGATGGCCCTTTCGAAGCGGAAAAAAACTCTTCAACTTCTGCGTCTTGAAGCCCCATCACCCGTCTGAGGCAATCCAGAAGTGAATCAAAGTTTTCGAATATCACTCCCTCGGCTCCCGGCGTGGAGGTTGGGCTCCACGCAGTTGCTTCGTTAGATGGACAGACCTTCAGACCGTGGCACTTTTCCAGCATTGGCAATCCTCGAGCGGACATTTCCTTCAAAACCGAGAACGGTGGGCAGTTATATTCGAAAACTTTGATCCCATGCATCGGCGGCGGCGGCGGAGTGGCAAACCGAGCGAGGCGTAATTCCGGCGTTCCGTGTTCCCCGTTCCGCTAGGTACGTGTTCACCATCGTTAGCTACTTGATCGGTGTGTTCATCTTCGCCACCATCGTCGGCCAGGTGGGCAACGTCATCACGAACCGGAACGCGAACCGGCTCGAGTTCGAGCGGCTGCTGGACGGGGCGAAGACGTACATGCGCCACCACAAGGTGCCGGGCGGGATGAAGCGGCGGGTGCTCCGCTGGTACGACTACAGCTGGTCGCGGGGCCGGATACAGGGCGGCGGCGACATCAACACGGCGCTCGGGCTGCTGCCGGACAAGCTGAAAACCGAACTGGCCTTACATGTCAATTTGAGCGTGCTGAAGAAGGTGACAATATTCCAGGAGTGCCAGCCCGAGTTCCTGCACGACCTGGTGCTGAAGATGAAGGCGTACATCTTCACGCCCGGCGACTCGATCTGCCGGAAGGGCGAGGTCGCCCGCGAGATGTTCATCATCGCCGACGGCATCCTGGAGGTGCTGAGCGAGACCGGCAAGGTGCTGACGACGATGAAGGCGGGCGACTTTTTCGGCGAGATCGGCATCCTCAACCTGGACGGGCTGAACAAGTGAGTGACCCCGGCCCCCGCGAAAAAACGGGCTTCCGTTGGTAATATGTGTCCATGATGTGGCTAGGCGAACGGCGGACGTGCGGTCGGTCGGCTACTCGGAGCTGTTCTCGCTGTCCCGCGAGGACGTGCTGACCGCGATGAAGGACTACCCGGAAGCACAAGAGATCCTGCAGACGCTCGGAAGGAAAAGACTGATGGAGGTGCGGTGCGTCAACAAGAAGCACGCCAACCGGCACGCCGCGAAGGAACACGCCGCCGAACGGAGCTCAAATACCCACAATAACCAAGGTGATAGTAGTGATAATAGTGCCTCAAAACGTATCGTAGATAAGCTAAGGTGTGATGTGAAGGGACTGAAGAACGCCCTGCGCAAGTCCAGGTAAGTTTTTCCCCGGCTGACCGACGACCGATGGTGGGCACTGATCCCTTTCGTATCGCTCCTGCCAGGACGGGTACGACCCGGAGGAGCAACGAATCGATCGAGATGCAACCGCTCCAGCCGGCTGCCGGCGGGGCCGGTGGCGGCGGGACCGGCAGTGGCGGCAGCGGGGGCAGTGGCAGCAAAACGCCCAAAACCATGCTGAAGCGCATGCCGCGCGTCAAGTCCGACGACATCCACACGGAGGACGAGGCCAGCAAGGAGGCCGCCTCCGACAAGGTGCCGAGCCCGATCGGGGCCGGGCTTCCGCTGCTGCAGCGGCTGCGACTGCTGAAGGAGAAACAAGTCAGTGCCCTGTCCGACAGCGCCATCCACACAGCAGTCATCACCTCACGGCCCCATCCTAGGACCAGTCACACTCACCTCCGCCACCATCTCATCTCATCTCTGACCTAACGGCACCTTGAGACACACAGCAAACCTCCACCACGTTATGACCACCACGAGTTTTTGGACTAGCACACACACAGTTTCGTAGTCACAAACACACACACACCTATAGCGGCCACGTACACCCACTGTGTCCTCCAGTGTGCCCTCCGTCGCGCGGTGTGACCGTAGAGCTTAGCGCGGCTAGAGAACCCGTTGGTCCTGCGCGCATCTCACAACCGGTGTCGGTGTGTCTACTCGGTTGTTCAATAAGTTATGGGCTTCGATATGAAAAATAGAATTTCAGTATAGTGTCCCTGAACATCAATACACTTGTTGCAATGAGATTCCAATTTATGCATTCCATACCTGAAGTGAGAATCTGGAAGGGCTGCAAAATACGAGAGCTGTTCAAACATTTTTGCGACATTTCAATTTCCGCAGGTCATGTATATCCATGTCATGATTTTCGATATTTTTATTTCGTTAGATTGCTACACATGTCGGTGATTAATGGTGAAAAGTTCGGCCATTTTGAGTAATCAGTCAATTTTTGACTGCCGTTTAGCTTGGATAAGATTTGGCCCATCGTCGATTTTTGTGTACTCCAAATCAAATTGAGCACTAAGAGGTAATTTAAGTTTTGAAAACAGGAAAATGTCACAGAGGGGCAGATCTGGGGAACGCAGTATCGGTAAGCACTATTTGTGGGCCGAAAATTCGTGCAGACCCCACGATGTATCAATAGGAGCGCAACAGCCAATTATGGTTTTCCCACAAATCCGGGCGTTTGTGACGGATTGCTTCGGGCGAATTGCGCATAACTTGCAGAAAATATTCTTTATTGACCGTTCTATTCTTTGGCAACATCTCAAGATGCAGCACGATCCTGCAATCGCAGAAAACTGTAAGCAGAAGGGTTCACATTCGACCAAACATGGCTTTTCGACGTTCACATCTTCTAGACCCTCAGAAACAAAATTTGTACCACCAATAAGCGCTGGTTTCGGTCATAATAGGTTGACCATAAGCCACAGTTGACAGTTCGAATAACATTTTCCTAATTTAATTTTTAACAAAAAAATTGAGAAAGATTCGGCGCCATCGGAATAGAGAAAAATCTACGACGTAAGATGATGTAAAATCTACGTGTAAATTTTTGAGCAACCCATCGTACGTTTCCACAGCTGTTATGACCTCATCATTTGATGAAAACCGCTTTCCACGGATGAATGTTTTAAAGTCTGGAAACAGATAGAGAACGCTAGAAGCCAAATCTGGCGAATACGGTGGATGCTCCAGCAATCCGAACAATCCATTAAAATTAACGCATTTTTTCATTTTCAAAATGGTCTTCTGACACGGTTCATTGTTCTGAAGAAAATGAATTTTTTTCTTCCACATTTATTGTTTTTATTGAATTTATTGTTTTACCAGTTTGCAAGTAATCCGCAATCAAAAGTTTCTTTCAAAATAACTTATGCTAACACCTTCTTGGCCGATTTCTGGACTCGAACTCCTTTCGGAGCCAAAGAACTACTCTTCAGCGTCTTGTTTTGATTCCGTATTATAGTGACAGAGCAAGTCTCATCCACAGCTTTTTGAAACCCAAAAATATTACTTACGCTGCCCAATGAGATGCCTTACGGCTTCTACTAAATCTCTTCCAGTCACTCGACGACTTTCCTATACGATTTCCCGTATTTTTCTCCGTTATTGAAGCTCAAAACTGATTGAACAGCCTGGCAGAACTGCTACCCACTAGAGCCCCCCGCATTAGAATCCGACCCGCGTTGGGTAGACGAGAGGACCTTCGTATCCCGCAGATGTTTTAGAGCACCCCCACACTAGCCGGTGGCTTTCGATGGCGTCGTAGAGCTTCCTCTGTACATTCCCTACTGTGACACCCTCTGCCCCCGTTCGTGCGTAACGCTTTGCCTTTTTTAGCACCTCGTCTCGTCTGCGTGCTCTGCCGGCCCGGGGCACCGAGAACTGGGGCCCTTCGGAGCACCGGAGCATCATTACAGTGACACTACACTCACCAAACAGAGGGACCTCACCACCGCCACCATCATCATCCCCATCGTCATCCTCATCGGATCGTAATCATTCACCGGCGTTGAGACACAGATTCGGACTCGATCATCCACACGCTCCATTGCCGCATCGCTCACGTCGCGTTGTTGTACATACCTCCTCCTAGATCTGCCGCCTTCTTAGCATTCTTAGAACGTTGTTTTCTCTCTTCTTTTTCTCTTTTTTATTTACACGTGCCCACCCGCGTACCCATTGAACCTGCCACACCTGCCACACTATGAACACCAATCAATATGTAAATTTGTCTGTGTTTCCGTGTGCGTGTGTATGTGTGTGTTTGTAATCCACGTGTACGCCCGTTTGTCGGAACACCAACACCAACAACACGCAAACCGCCAACAATCACAACCACCCACCAACCCAACCCCCAAACCGTTGCAACGTGCTTTTTGTGCGATACACACGAACACACCCGCGATCGAAACGGGGAACGCACCGGGACTCGGAAATGGACGATGAACCCACCAACCCACCACCACCACCACCATCGACCAACAACCACCGACCGCCACAAGCAGGACCGCGAAGAGCGTGCCGCGAAAGCAACCGCACAAATAATCTCACCACCGCATACTCACGTTACCTCTGCCATATCACCACAGGAATCGATACAGGAAGAACCGGAACCGGAAGTGATCGGCGCCGGCTTGCCGCTGATGCAAAGACTGAAGTTGCTCAAAGCGAAAGAGGATCGGCTGGCGAAGGAATGCCAATCGAAGGTAATGGCGGCGGTGCTTCACTCTCTTCTTGTCCGGCGGTCCCTGAGATGTGGCCTGAGATGTGTTCTTAGAGCCAAGTTACTTTAACGTGTCTTCTGACCCATTCTGGTCGTTTTTCGATCAATACATGGTTCAAATTGATCCGTCAATTGTTTCGCCAGGTTTTAGCAGCTTGTGGTACACCGCACCTTTCTGGTCCTACCATACACACAGCATAGTCTTTTTGCCTAATCGATCTGATTTTGCAGTCGAAGTTGATGGTTGTCCTGGACCCGAAATTATGATATTTTAGGATTCTCAAAATAAATCCACTATCATCCATCCATCTAATCCAAAAAGAAGGAGGATCTAAATGAGTCGTTTTCGTCCAAAAGTTCTTGTAACTCTTCGGATTGTTCGTGAAGTCTAAATCGCCATGTTTAAATTTTTTGAACATCTAAAAGCGCTGCGATCTTCCAAGAGCATGCTTCGACAATCATTTGATGCAATTCTCTAATAATTCTGGTAAAACAATTTACCGGTGGCCACAGATGTGTACTGCATTTGCCCGTAATGGATTTCGATTGCGTTATCCTTCTTCGCTCCACGGATGACCCTGAGAAGGTGTTGGATAAATTACTCATTCAATGGCACAATCGGATGGCCATTACTTTACAATTTACTGCTCCAGGCTCACTTCTCACTAGCACTTCTGACACTAGTTGCTGCCTCCGTGCGAGAAGAAACTACGGGCTTCACTTCCACAAAGCCTCACAGTAGGCTGCTGTGCTATGTTGAATCTTAAAACCCATTCTTTCCCGGTGATCAAAGCAACCCTGTTGCAACCAGGTCAAGTCGACATCGCATCGTCTACGGCTATTCTGGATCCACTATGTCCGATCCGTTCCGTGGGCCCTAAAGGTACTGTACATTGTGGCTCTGTCCCGCGATTTGTAGCCTCCATTCAGGGAAATCTGCGAAGGACAAATCAGAGAATCCGATGACGGTGGAATCGCGGCCTTACTTCATGAATGTAAATTCTTTCCACTCGACCCGACTCTTGGCTCAGTTCGGGCGCTGGCCCCGTAGATATGCATCCGTAGCGAAAACCTCACCTCACGAGCACACCAACCCGGCCCAACCCCCCCAAAAGCCCCGGCCCTGCATCGTGAGAATGTGCAAATGTAAATTAGTGACCCCCCCACAGCAACTGTCACGAGTGTAAGGAGTTCTAACCCCACATCAAAACTGGCGCCAAGCCACACGCCACACCCGCAAGGTTCCCCGGATCGGTTGCAAGTAATGTTTGTCGTGTCCTTTGCCCTTTCTCTCTCTCTCTCTCTCTTTCACCCACCGCACACACAAACGCACAGCTTCAGGTCACGTCGAATCAGACGTCCAGCTCGCCGTCGATCGTGCAGAGCCTGAGCCCGACGTCGCCGACGGTGAAAGCACCGCACAGTCCGATACTGAACATCTCGGGGGCGCTGGGACACCACGTGAAGCCGACCATGCGCGTGTCGTTCCGCGACCGGCTACGGAGCCTGCACCACCAGGACTCGAAGCAGCACGGGGACGCGAAGGTCCCCGTTCCCGAACGGCCCGGGACGATCCACGAGACCACCGACATGAAGCAGCACCTGCTGCAGGGCGCCCCGTCACACGGCAAGGTTGGCCTGCATCCGCACCTGCATCCCCACCACCATCAGCATGGTAAAGGGTCCACGGGGCTGTCGTTGAAGGAGAAGATCCGCTCGCTCGGGCAGCTGCAGCGCGACGACCAGCTGAAACCGTGGTCCAAGCTGAAGCTGGCGACGGTCGTCAGTCTCGGCGGGAGCTACACCAGCCTCCAGAATGCGGCCTCCGAGGAGTCGCCGATACTGAAGCAGTCGAAGCGGAGCCGCGCCCTCAAGACGTCGATCCCGGCGGACCTGAATCTGAACTCGCTCGTCTCGATGGCCCCGCCACCGATCTTGTCGGCCCCGCCAACGACCTGTGCCCCGCGCGCGGACACCCGTCCGGTGGTGCCGAAAAAGACTTCCTCCTTCCCGTTCGGCACCGGCGAGAAGGTGTCCGTGAGCGACAGTGAGGTGGCTGCGTCCGGCAGTGGCACGCAGCCAGCCCGGAGCGCCAACAGCTCGGGAAGGTCGGGAAGTTCGCCCGCCCGGGTACGCCTGAAACCGAAGCCGATCCAGCTGGAGAGCGAACCGAAGGCGTACCTGTCGATCGACGACCTGTCGCCCGAGTACTGCGGGCTGCCGTTCGTGAAGAAGCTGAAGATCCTGAACGAGCGCCAGAAACTGGCCGAGCTGGAGTCGGCCATCAGCAAGACGCGCAGCCTCAGCCTCGACTGCACCACCACCGACTCGAACACGAGCGGAGCGGCCAGCACGCACGATCTGCTGGACCAGCTGACGCGCAGCCAGAGCGAAGGCTCCGGCATGGCGCACGGGGCGGCCACGGGGCGCTCGAAGAGCGAATCCCCGCCGACAGCCGCCGGCCCCCCGGTCCCACTGAGTCCCGAGTCGAACGAAACGCTCGAGCGGCGCCAGCTGAAGAGCATTCTGAAGAAACTGTCCGAGGACAAGGCGGCGCTAGAACAGCGCCCGGGCCGGGACATGAGGCGGCTGCTGCGGGCGCAGACGGTCGAAGGGTACGTTGCCAGACACAGCAAGTTCAGCAAGAGCGTCACCTTCCACAGAAACACCCTCTCTAGTCCCCCCAGCAGTGCGACCCTATTGCCCTGTGACTCTATTGAAGACCGTAGTCTTTTTCCCATTCCTAGCGTACAAACGTCCACCAGCGGTGCCGTTGTGCCGCCGGTGCCGGCGGCGGCGGCGGCGGCGTCTTCGTCGTCGTCGCCACCGCCGCCACCACCCCCACCGCCCTCAGCGCTGCCGGCGGGCGATGACAGCCTGACAGCGCCACCGGTGGCCACTGCCATCGAGGCTGAGCACGAGCTCCGCTCGAGCTACTACGCGGTGCTCGAGGAACACCACCACGAGGTGCGGGATCCGGTGGACGAGCGTCGGTTGCGGGGCGCAGGAGGGACGGGAGTCCCGCACCCCGGCACCCTGGCGGTCCTCGGTAACGGTGAGCCACTTCCGGCGGGCTTCCCGTACGCCGTTCACGGCGATCCCGACGCCGACCACCTCGACCTCGATCCGGACCCGACGTCCCGCACCACCCTTTCCGCGCTGGCCAACCAGCGGAAGCTCATCAGAGGTAGGTCCGCAAGGGGATGGGGTAGAGTAGTGCGCGCTGGCATGTGTGGCACGCAGCGGGGGGCCTCGCATTCCGAGCCAATTCCATCGTCGTTTCTCATCCGATCACGATTTGAGCTTCGCCACTCTTTTCTGTTGCCCAAACCCACCCTTCCGCGTGGTTCCGGTTCGAACGCAATCCCGCAAGCCCTGCCCCGCTTGCTAGCAATGTTGCATCCAATCGTGTAACGGAGCTTTCTTCGTCGCGCGTTACGGAGCGTTACTGACACAAAGCGCCTAAAGTTAGGCAATCCGGGTTGCTTCTCGTTCAGTGCGTTCGGCTGTTCGAATCGTCAGGTTCCGTTTCCGTTGCCATTGAACCAACCTAATTGGAAAGATTAATACTCGAGTGGCCTGATGTTGCTGTGTTGCTCGATTGTGGCCACATCGGAATTAGCCAATCACTCGACAATATCCGAGAGTCAATTACAACACGCTTCGTACGGAAAATCTGAAGTAGAAGAGTTGTGCTTGAAAGCATGAGTGCCTCTGGCATAATCGACTCATCGATGCGAGTGCTGCTCCATCTCATCGATGCTTCATAATTCATCAATGATCTTTTCGTTCCATTACTCACAGTGGCGCTGATTGTGGCCAATCCCAGGAGCAATCGTTTGCTTCGGGTGGATGTGTTCGCCCAGATCCCAGCTCTTCCGACGGTCCGTAGCCGTAACCGGAACCAACCATCATCGAATCAAGCTTCTTATCAATCCACTTATTTGCATGCCACAGCATATTACATTCCACGCACGTACGCTTCGCTTGTCCGCCCGTTGCGTGCCACAGACTCCTGTTCCCTCCTGCGAATCGGCCGCCCCAAAAGTCGTGACCGTAACACAATTTGTTGTTGATTGGCCTGAACTCAATGTCTGACGAGGGAGGGAACGGAACTGAGCGCATGCATATTATACAGGGACCGTGCCGTCCCAGTGACGAGTTAGTAGTAGAACCCTGGGCGCCCCGGAAGCGGCCGCATCCGGGCGTGGGGGGAGGATGGGTTTTTCTGTGTATCCGGCTTCCGGTCCGGTCTCCGATTTCCGATTTCCGGTACCGATTTTCCGAACCCGAAGACATCGACGCCGGCACCAATCGACAACGAACGTCTCCGTCTCGCGACGCTCCTGACACTACCAGGAACACTAATCGAGTGCTTTTCTCTTGTGTCGCTGTCTGTCACCGTATCCGTATCCGTACGTTTCCCCCAACACACCGCACACCGCACACTGCACGGCTTTCGGGCGAACCGTGGGGCGTCGGAATCGAATGAACCACAAACCTGGGCCCTATTCCACCGAATCACATTCGTTCCACTACCGTTCGCGGCGCAGGTTCCCTGGAGGAGCAGGAGTTCTTCGGCGAGGTCCTGCTCGGCATCAAGCAGGTCATCCAGACGCATATGAAGGAGATACAGGTGAAGTTTCAGGACGAGTTCTTCAACCTGGAGCTGGAGGTGAAGAAGCGGGACGACATCATATCAAAGCTGCAGAACCGCATCCTGGAGCTGGAGGCCGAACAGCAGTACGTCGGCCTCCAGGTGCAGCTTCCGCCGGAGCACCCCAAGTCCGGTTCCTCCGGGTCCGGCAGCACCGGCTCCTCGAACGAGTTGCCGTTCATGGTGAGTTGGTCCCGCCCGAGTGGAGTGTAGTTCCGTCGCGTTCCGTGCGTGATCGAATCATCCGGCTTCCGGTCTCTTTCTCCCGCAGCGTGGTGACTCGCTGGACACGATCTTCGCTTCGTCGCCCCACTCGGACTCGGACCCTCCCCGGCAGCCCAAGGTGCGCAGTCGGAAACCCCGGACGTCGCCCCGTCACCGGCAGCTCCGAAACCGTCCGACCTGGGACGAGTCGACCGATCAGGACAGCTTTGACCGCAAGGACTCACCGCCACCAGCTCGCACTGCGCCCGGTAACGGTAGCGGTGGCGGTGGGTCCGTTCCGGTTCCACCGCCTCCCGTGCCACCGCCAGTACCACCGCGACGCATGTCCACCACGGCGACGGCCACCTGCGTCACGCTGTCCACCACCGTGACGGAGCACGGGCGGGCGGGCCGAACCCCGTACCGGGACCTGGTCATCTCGGAGCTCACGGGGAACATCATATCCGACAGTGTGATCGTCAACATCGAGACCACGTCCAGCTCGCAGTCCGAGAACGAGCATGAAGGATCGCTGGAGGAACCCACGTCCCAGGACATTGCCGAAGGGGAAGCCGGGGACGTCGAGCTGAGGCGCTTGATGCGACGGAGTCGCTCCCGGAGTCGCGAAACGGACGAAGATCGAGACGACGAGGACGCTGACGGTGACGACGACTACGACGACGGCGAAGATGAAGAGGAACTGGAAGAGGAGGACAACGCCGAGGAGGAGCTGGTGGCGGAAGAGGAAGACCAGGAACAGGAGCAAGAGGAAGAAGAGGAGCAACTGGAGGAGGAAGACGAGGACGAGGACGAGGACGAGGAGCTGAACCACAACGATTGGGAGGTGCGCATGTTGGCGGCCGAGCTGAAGAAGCGCGAGAGCATCAGCACGGACTTCCCGAGCGAACTCGAGGGTACCGGCGGTGGCGGCGACGGGATGCTGCGCCGGCGGCACCGGAAGCGCAGCGACACCGACACGGACGGAAGCGACGCGCCGGGGACCGCGGACCGGGACGCCTTCGGTCGGCCACGGGCTTCCTCCCTCGACCAGCACAATCTGCAGCGGCGCGGTAACGGCTCGACGACGACGACGACGACGGCGCCTCCGACCGGCAGCCGGGGCTCGTTCCGGTCCCGGGGTGGCATCTTCAAGGCGCTCAGCTTCGACCGGGACAAAGATCGGCTCTGAGACTTAAAATTTCACTGCGAGGTGTGCATGTACTCGACCATCACCAAGCTGGTGGTGTTCGAGTGGACCACCGCACCATCGGACGGGGCCGAGACCGGCGCCAGGAAGGACGCGAGCGAGTGAGGATTGCGCGTTCCCCTTTTTCTACCCCCGAAGTGCTTCAAACGCGACCGTCGTTAGTGAGTGTTCAAACAAATTCAATTGGCAATTTACGTAGCAATCGGCAAGCATCTGTTACTCATTCCCGTCCAGCATTCGGTCCAGGGACCTGGCGCGATGAGGGTTCGCACGTTCGCCGGCAGGTCACCGGCAGGATGGCTGTATAGAAGTTAACAACGTTCGAATTTACGCGTACCTATGTTGTCGTACCTTTGTGTTGTTTGGCCGCCTCGATACGTTCTTGTTGGTTGTTACGGCGGTAGACGCTCTAGTTCACGCCACGCCACTCCATGGTTTTAGCACAAAGCAATTAAGGTCCTGTAAAGCGCGCCACTGAATAGGGTCATGCGCGGCCCTTCCGTGCCCTTTCAGTTCGACTAGTCCTCCGGTAGGGTTTCTAGATTTGTATCAAGATTTATCGCGCATAGACCACCTTCCCGAATGAACTAATGAGCCCCACAAACCTAGCAAGTAACACAAAAAGGACAGAAACTAGAAACTAGTGAGCTATAACTTGTTGAACAGAGTTTTAATAATTGATAGATAACAAATCAAACATCAAACACAAACAACATACGGCAAAACCCACGAGAAGGTCCTGAACCAACCAAGTTGCAGTTACACAAACCAGAACCTAACAAGCGAGAACTATATAGGATAGGTAACGTGACGGCAGCAGCAACCCAGAGATAAAGTTACTACGTTCAAAACTCTAGCGAAGCAAAACTACAAACTACGTTATTAGTGTTGAAATAGAGTTTAATACCTTCTCTTCGCAGCAGGCAGGAGCCAAACCAAACAATAACAAGTCTACAACACGATACGATTACTGAAGCGAACTGTTACAGGAAAACAGCCGAATGATGATAGAAACGAACGCGTAACGGACGTGTAACGTAGCGTAACGGGTGCGCAGAACGGGCAATTCGAACTGTTTACAAAAACGAAAACGACCAACTGTACTTATCACTTAGGCGCGTGTTAGACAGGGTGAGATGGCAAATCTAGGCAAACAAGCGGAACAAAGCGGTTGATTGAACAAAGTAAATAATCTAGACCTCTAAACAAATAATGCATAAAACCACAACTTTTCTAGACAACCAACCAACCAACCCGTGCCGTGTGATTTAGTTCAAAGGAAAGAAACTCACCAACAGAACCACTAGAGACACCCGCAAAGCTCGCTGGAGTCATACTTTTTTACGAATCGCCCCCTCTCTCTCTCCTATTTAACTTTTTTTTTTGTGGTGAATAAAACGACCGAACACCCGAGCATGGCGTTCAGGGCTAACAAACTAATGATAAGGCCGATGTAGGTAAGGAAGTGACACACAAAAATGGTAGCACGTTCACTTGGCCAATTAGCGGAAACCGATTAGCAACCGATAGCGTTGAGAACGAACAGGTAGCATGAACAGTTCTCCAGTTACAGTACCAGATATGATGCAGATTCGTATCGCGACCAAATCTTGGAATTCCTGTTCGGGTGATGCAAAAGCGAGGATCTGAGGTACGATAGCTAGACACCGAGAAAGAATCCGCGCGAACTATACTAGCTTTAGTTAAACTCGTTTAGCAGTAGCCGTGGGCAAGCGATTAAGCGATGGCTGATCCTTAAAATATCCGTTCTCTATCAAACAGCTTACGTTTGCCTTTCGACCGGTAATGATTATTTCGAAACACAGTTTACAGTATTATGCAAGCAGTAGCTAATGCTTTAGGGTGCTTCGTTTAGGTTACGCTACTTGATAGTGAGACTAAAGCTTTACCCCACAGTGCCACGTGCCATCGTTTACTAAATGAGTTAATCCGTTACACGACGATTGGATGCGCCTGTTCCTGCTCTAAGACGGTAGTGTAGAATCAGAGAGAAAGGATCGTTCTGAGCGCGTAGAGCCCTTTAGCATCCCGTCCGGCAGAAAAGGGGGGACGGCAGTAGAGCGATAGATTGATTGTTTCTATAGTAGAATGCACACACGGCCAAGCCGCCATTCCGGGGAATCCTTAATGAGTTGCCACACTTTGTTTCGAGCCACAATAAAAGGACACCATCAGATGGAACGAATAAAACCTGAATTACTGAGAAGCTGAATTTGAAAACTTTTTTTTTTAATTAAACACAAAAGCTGAACCTTAATTAATTGCAAACGGACGACGAAATCGATGATCTGCCGGATGATCCGAAATGAGTATCCATGGACCAGAACCAGCATCGATTGGTGGTCCAAAACTGCCGAATCGGCTACTGCGACTGTACCTTGACCATCCATAAACTCCGCATCCGGTTTTCGGAGTGATAAATCCCGCCAGCGTAGTCATTTCGTAATTACTTACAATTCGCGTCGGATTCGGGGTTGCATTATTGAAACGATGGACACTGTCCACCAGTGAAACCAGTCGCGCACCGACGCTTAGAACCTCCACAGAACGCTGCACAATTAATTGTTGCAACCAGTGGACCATCGTTCGGTGCGAATTATGAAGCTCGCGGCCGTTAGCCGGTCCGGTTTCGGGAGAGCGCACACCGGCCGGCCGGCCAGTGCGCCCATCTGTGGTGCCTCGACCGGGGGGGGGACCTGATCATAATCAGCATAAACATTATCATCACCATAAATAGATGGGGCTCGGCACCGTCGGCTGCCAGCGATCAAGGCCGCCAGTTGGCCGGCCGGTTGGTTCTTCGGGCAGTTTGTGCTCCTGTCGCTACCGCGTGTACACCGGGGCGACGGTTATGAATTATTCAACGCCCTTCCCAGCGCGCGTACATAGACCTTAATTATGAGCTAGAGTCGTACGCACGGGGCGTACGCACACCACCCGGAGCCTGTGCCACTTGTTCCACAGGTTCGACCTCCACGCAAGCCTGGCCTGGCGGGGGGATAAGGGCCCACAAATCTCGCCGACACCAGCACCGGGGAGCCACCGAAGGCGCCCTGCCCGAGGGCAAGAAAGAAGGTAATAAATTCACTGAACTTTTAATCAATCGAACAAGCGGCCCTATCCCACAGACCCCGGGAGCCTGTTCTGTAGCCTCTGATGCTCGGCCGATGTTCTGCTGCCACTGACCCCCCACTGCAGGCCAATCAGCTCCGTACCCGTTCATCACTGATTTGATTAATAACACACACATGCCCGCCAGGGCAATGGGACACCGGGACACGATCGGCGAGGTGTGGAACGGTTACAAAAACATTGTCACCAAGTGCGTGCTTGAAAGTCTTGCGTGGCCGTGGCGTCCCTGAGCGTCGATGGACAAACTTGATTAGTCTTCCTTCGGAAGGAAAAAAAAGGGCGTCCACGACGAACCACGAAGGTGATCCAGATTCCTGTTTGGTCCAGAGGTTTCCTGCGCCACCATAAAGCATAAAGCCGTTGACAGAAATGCTGACTGGACAGGTTGCTACCGGTCTTGGCGGCACGCACCTTCCGTTCGCCCTTTGGCCTATTAGCAAATCACCGACGAAGGCGACGACGGCGAGCCAACCCTGAAATGGGGGGCCCTTCAGGTCGGCTTAAAGGAGCCTCGCCAGCTCGGCCGCAAGGTGGCGCCCAGCACGTTCTCCACCACGTTGACATCCATCATTCCGGCGGCGGCGTCGGGGCGAGTTAATTTAATTCACCGTTTACCACGGTCACCGGGAACCTTCGGCAACGCTTCCGTGCAACCTTGGCGACCGCCCATCATCCCTCGGAGCACCGACTCGCAGCCTTCAATTATGTTCCATACTATGCTGTGCGATCAAACGCACTGTTAATGAGCGATCAAACGGGATCTTAACCGAGCATTTAGCATACGAAGGACTCGATCGACCACTCGATTTGAAGGCTACTGCTCAAACAATCGTTAACCAACGAAACCATTTAAAAGAGCGGGGCCAGCGGGGCTGTAAATATGATTCCCCGACAACTGCAAGGAGTTGATAAAACATAATTAGCGCCCCAGCCCGCCCGCCACGAGGAACGCAGAAGTCGGGAGTGATTTATGTGAACGCCCGGCCTGCACATAATCGGACGCCGGTCGTCAAATGGTTGATGAATCGGGCGGCCGCATTATCTACGCGCGCAGAATGCATGCCGATAATGCTGCCGCCACTATGTTGCGCTGGGAACTGGGGGCTGCCGGCGAAAACCATCGACCAACGCCGGATATCGAGATGAGCCGAGATGGCCGCCTCTCACGGCCTGATGATGCTGATGCTCCCGAGCCAGAGTCTGGGCCTGATTTTGATGCATCTTAATGCTCGGCAGCGCACTATCATTATGGCTCATTATTAAATACACCACCACCACCACCAGCAGCAGCAGCAGCAGCGCCAGTGCCACCGTCACCGCGGCCATGTAAACACGGAACCCTGGTCTGGCCACCAGGCACGACGTGCGAATGCGTTTTCCATACTTTTTGTTTCCACCCATTTCTGGACGGTCGCTTCGGTGCGCTGTTTTCTTCCTTGTTTATTGCCCGCCCGTTGCCGATGGCCGTTGCGATGTCGTTCTTTTCACGTCGTTGGCGCAACCTTGCCACGGTGGACCTTAAAATAGTTTATACGTTTTTGAGCGCCGAGCGAAGCTTAACGCTATATGGTCCCTCTTTATTCCATGTGGGGAAGATTGAAAAGGGCACAACAACGAATGATGCGCCCATAATTAAATACGTTGAGTACCGCTAACGTAAGGCATAAATTGCAGGCTTTTCAATAAGTTTTGAGCTTCAACAACGAAGGGAGTTGCTGCTAGCCTATTTAGGATTTAGTATCGACGTGTCGCAGTACTTTTTGCAATTGAAAAATTAAATATCGTACAGTGATTCAATTGTGGAAAATTTAAATGCAAAGGAAATGTATGAACGAATGTTGAAAGTGTCTAAGGACTCTTGGTCTTTAATTAATACAGTAGAAAGATGGGTCGCTGAATTTGATCATGACAGTACAAGCCTTGAAGACGATCCACGTCAAGGACGTCCAAAACAGTCACAGCACCTGAAATCGTAGGACAAATACAGGAAACTTGGAACCATCATCATGTTCCGGAATCAAAAAAGAGGCTAAAGAGTGGTGTGAACCTGGTTCTTCGGCTCCGAAACGAGTGTTTCTTGTCCAGAAATCGCCCAAGAAGTTGTTAACATCAGTTTTTTGGGATGCGAAAGGAATTTGGTTTGTAGATTACTTCCAAGCTGGTAAAACAATAAATTCCGATTGTTATTGTAGCCCTAAGACCAGCTTAAAGAGAAAATGAATTAAAAGAGACCCGTTTATCGCAAGAAAAAAATCCTTTTTCTTCAGGACAATGTACCGTGTCAGAAGTGCATTTTGATAATGGCAAAAATCCATGAATTAAAGTTCGAATTGTTGCAGCATCCACTGTATTCACCACATTTGGCCCCTAGCGACTTCCATCTGTTTCCAGATCATAAAAAATCATGCATGGAAAGCGGTCTTCATCAAATGATGAGGTCATAACAGCTGTGGAAACGTATTTTGGAGCCCTTCCAGTTTCTCACTTCAGAGATGGGATGCATAAATTGGAATATCGCTGGAACAAGTGTATTTATTTTTAGGGAGACTATGATGAAATTTTGTGTTTCTTATCGAAGCCCATAACTTATTGAACAACCCAGTATTTCATGTAAACAGTGAGATTGTTTTAGTATTAATAGACTCAAATCCGCGTTTTTTCGTTGTTTTTTTCTGGCTGCTAATATGTTCTCGGCAGATTATGTTCTCCTGTTACTTTTCCCATATGGTGAATGTTGATGATCAGTATTAAGTAAAGCTCCTTTCATCAAGAGCCGAGCAATTAACCACTGCAACAAGCAGATCGAGTAAAGCTTCAAGCAACAAACTGTTTGCTGTTCGGTCACGTAAACGCACACTGATTCAATGTTATCATAATCTCGAGCAAAACATGCGATAAAACACGTTTTGGGGTTGCTCTCGCAAACACAATACACCGACCCAACCGGGGCCCTGGGTGCTGATGAAGGATGAAGAATTGCAAACGAATTCGATTGCTCCATTAGTATGCGCGGCTGCGTGCGATCTGTTGCGACCCAGAACTCCGGAGGTACCCAAGCGTCCGGAGCTTAAAACAAACCGAAGCCCAACGAGCCCAACGAGCCGGCCCAGTTTACCTTGGGCCTGGGCCGCGTGGAGCGCCTTACAAGCCCCATGGTCCCGAGGTCGCCCGGCCGGTGCGCCGCAAGAATGCAAACACTTGTTAAGTGTAATTAAAATTGAATTACAGAAATTTTCTTTCCACAGATTTTTGCAAGCGAAAATGAATTATGATTTTTATTTAATGAACGCAGAGTGGGTCGCCGTTGTTAGCGGCCGCTCATCAGCGGGCGACCGGGCGACGGATGCCGGGCCGGGGCCGGTCCCCACGGGTTCTCACCACGTCGGGGTCGGGCGAGGGAAAACTATTAACCAGATCCCTTCACATGACAATTGGCATGTCAGTCGGCAGGCAGGGCAGGCCGCCCGGAGTGGTCGTGGCCTAGACGTGCCCTGTCTAGAGTCTTGTCCGGCGGGACCCGGCTTTCGACATCGCCCATCACCGGGTTTAACGAGCTGCTCGCCAGAGCCGCTCGCCAGAGCCGCTCGCCAGAGCCGATGGTGGTGGAACGCCTTAATGCGAAGGATGTACCCGTGGAGTGGCCCCTCCAGCTCGGCGCGCAGCCAACGGGACCCATCAGCACCGCTGACGGATCGTTTGGCTTGACCGGGGAATTATTTACACTCACTTATTTATGGCCATTGACCAGGGGCGGCCCACCAGGGGCTCGGGCGAATGGGAATTGTGTGTTCCAGCGCCATCCGAACACGCTTTCGTGCCTCGCTTCTGAGAGCGCGATTCGCGTCGGGAGTGGCCGCATCCAAAGTGCAAGAAAATCATTACTCGAGACCCTAAGCTGGGCCGCGGATTCAGAATAAATTGAGCGTCGTTTAGATTTTCAATATGCTCAAGGCTCAAGGTGTGGCGGGGACTGCTCCCCAGCCAGCCTACACGGTCCCCAACGGCGCTGGGAACTTCATTGATCTATTTGTGGTTGTGGCGACTGTTGCGACATGCGTTATCGGTATCTGATCGACGGAAAACGGTCGACCCTCCTTGTTTGGTGCGAGCCCCGCCAGCGCGGCACTCCTTTTGCATGCCACCTGCGATAACATCTCCTGAGGACTGAGATACAGCGACCAGGAAATGGTTGGCTGGCAGAAAAAGGAAAAACCCGACAAGCGGGCAGTGAAATCGGAGCCCGCATCGCCCCACCGTTTATCGCAGCATAAATCGAAGCCCCATCCGGTCGGGTTCCCGGGAGAATGTCGCTAAACGGTGGCAACGACATTGATGGTGACATTCTCCTAGGAGTTGTCCGCTGACAACATGCCCAGATTGCAGAAGGACACTTGTAATCGACACATCAGCACGGAGTCCGCTTCTGACACGTACGCATGACCTCTGAGCAACGCCTGGACCGGTGAGGCCCATGGTCGTGTGGCCGGCTGCTCGCAGAACTCATCCGACTGGATGCTTTCATGCGGCAGCAAAAACGGTGTCCTCGGCTAGGCATCTTGGCCCGTCCCCCGTCGTGGTGCCAATCGATCGACAGGAGACGATGATTTATAAGGAATAATTTTAATTAATCACCATTTCAGGCTTCCGATCGATCGAAATGCACCGCGGCCCTTCCCGGCGGGCAGGAACGCCCAGGGACAGGACAACAAAAAGCGGAGGTGCACGCACACACATGCTCCGCACAACCATTCCGAGAAGCTGCCGGAGATCCGAGGCCCAGAACGGGCTACGTGCCGTACGTGAAATCCGCCGCCGCCCGCCCCGAACCATATCGGGATCGGGGAGGACCTCCGGGACCGGGCCACCACATGACCTCGCCCGGCCCGCCGGGTGGGGAGAACCATAAATAATACATGGCCGTTTCCATCGGCAGAAATTGCGCGGAACATGCCCAGCGGTCGCATACCGACGCGGTGTGCGGACCGATCAATCCGCGGGCCGTGGGCTCCGCGCCGTCGATCAGGATAACCGGGGACGACGGGACAACATTCTAAGATCGTCCCCAGACGTCCCAGGAATGGAGAGCCGGCGGAGTCTGCGGTCGCTCCATACGTGCAGCAATGCTGTCGGCGGCCAGCTATGGACCCGTTGAGGTCTTCAGCTTCAGTGGCCTCCCGCCATGGCACAATAGAGGCAGCGAAGCAGCCTACACACCGATCAAACAAACCAGTTCCGGCGTTGGGCGGATCGCCATTTTCGATTAATGGCACAACGGATCGAACCAATCGAATGGAACGCGACCGGGCACCTGCGCGCTCTGATAACCGCCGGACATTATGCAAAGCAGAACATGAACGCATGATGTCTTTTTGTAGGGACGATAAGCTCGATCCGCGCTCGGAGGTCCCTCGACTATCGCAAGGGTCGCTCGAAGTCAACCGTTCTGTCTCTGCCGTGGCCAATAACTTCATTATCGATCGCTCGGGAGGGTCTTATTGCAATTCCCGAGTGGACCAGATTAATGGACGGCCATAACACGGACCTTGATTCGAACGGACGCCAACGCCAACATGCTCGGCCGGAGAAATGTTGCGGCCTGCCTTTCACCGTGGCTAGCCCGTTAGATCGGGAGGGCCGCCCTGTCCGGCGATGGCAGAAGTCAACAAACCTGCGGAGCAAGCTGCGTGGAGCAATAAAATCTCGCGACGACGCCGATGGAGAGGCAGCCGAGGGGGTGATGGCAAACAACCGTTGCTCCTAACGCGGTGCGATGTGTGTGACCATGTGCTCGTCTAACGTCCCGGACCCGGAACGGTACCGACCGCCCGCCACATGTACCGTTCTCGGGACTGCCATCCGTCGCAGAACTGCAGCGATCTGCGGCGCGATCGAGTTCCTGTTACTGAGCCCCCCTGAACCTTTACCACACAAAGTGTAATTAATGCCCCAGCATGAAGGTAGTGAAGGCCCGAGAGCGTCGCCGTGATGAAATATTGATGCACTTCGGAGGTACTTAGATTGTTTTAATTTGAAATTAATTTGTAATCACACAAAACCTGTTCACCGGGCGGCCATCAGCAGGGCGCACCAGGATTCATATCCCTGGCCCAGTACATAAAAAAGCTAGACATACTCATCAAACTGCTTTACCCATCAATCAACGGAAATTCGCAAACTAAACTTTTCAAATGCACTTCTCATATACAGGGTGTTACATTAACGATTATAAAACAAAACCGGCTGAATATTTTTCGATGCTTGAACTTTTATTTGAAAGGTTCATTCTTGACATTTTTTTATGTAAAACAATTTTGGTAAAATGTTCACTGCAATTGACTTCGGTAGCTTCGGTAGCTGTCCTGTTCAAACCAAACGCCGTCCAAGTTCTCAGCTTCAACTTCACCGAAAACCAACCAACCAAAATCCGCATCTAATAGCCACTCGTTTTGGCTGCATTGGCTTCTCTTGCACGATGTGTGGTTTTTCCGAACCACAATACTACCTTTTAACATAGCCACACAGATGGAAATGATCTTGAATGAAATGTGCTTTTGACGAATGATTTGGCGACCTACCACTATGGAAATAAATTTTTCACGTTTCCCCATTTTCTGCAACCAGAATAATATTTTATACATAAATGTCATGAATGAACCTTTCAAACAAATGTTCAACCATTGAAAAATATTCAGCGGTTTATTTTTTTATAACCAAATGAAATCATGCATCGTTAGTGAAACACCCTGCAGAAAACAATGCTCTAAAACTAACAAATCGGACTGAATAAAATCCTCAAAATGGTCCCTAATTTACACTGATCCTGAATCGATCCTTTAAAGTTAATTAGTTGTTAGGAAACAAAGGTTAGGTTAATCGTTATAAGCAGGATAAAATGACTCAATGCCACGTGGCATAACACATAATTTAAATAGATTTCATTCAAAACTGTCATTTCAATTATTCTGATACCTTATAGGCATACTAAATAGCTAATTAATAAATACATCTCTGTACTCTTATCAAGCATTTATGTCTAATAAAGTTGAAAGTTAAAAAATACCCCTCGCACAGGCTTTATGGGTCCGGGCGACTAAGCAATAACGTGAGGAACGGCAAGAACATGTAAAATGGCCCAGCCCCGTAATGTTTGTAACGTCTTCGCTGCTTGCCGACGGTTCTTGTCTAATGAGGTGGCACGCAGCTAATGGCCACCGTGTGCTCATCATGAAACCATTGCGCCCAGAATGTAGCTCCAGCTCGGCTCCAGCTCGATACGTTTATGATTCCGGTTTGGCCACCGTTCCCGGCGTCTGATGGGAACCGCGATGGCGCGATGCCTATTCCGTGAGGAATCCGTTTCCGTTCGGGTCTTAGAGAGCTATGTCAAACATCCAACGGTAACGTCAATAACTGTACTCCGTCCGTCGGCGGCGCCTGTCGCCGGGGCCACTGACTCTGGGTGCATCTTGCGCTAAATCTGCTGCTGCGGCAATGGATTGCGTGCTCGGTGCAACGAGCTGCTGCGTTTTGGGCCTTTCGAAATCCCGGTTTCGCGTAGATAGTTTTTTTTTCTAATGAACCCACTGCACGAAGTTATGTTGCACTTATGCTGCCGTGTTTCGGCGAGCCCCGGGTTTCGGGTTCGAGTTCGGGCGGAAACCCCTCCCGACCTCTCGCACCCTCACGGGGTCGCCCGGAAGCCCCTGGAAGGCCCGGGGCTCTTTGTTCTAACCTCTTCCTGCTCAAGGGTGCTTCGGCCCCGGTGCAAATTAATCCCCAACATCACTTTCAAGTTTTTCCTGCGTGCGTGACATTTGCAACCTTCCACATCAACCCCAGCACTCGTTTCGTTTTGGTTTTCCACGTTCCACACATACAGACAGAGACAGAACCAGAGCTCAACATAGTTCGGTGGGCCGTTGGTGCCATTTTTAAATCAAGGCACGCCACCGTCGGCGGGCTGGGGCTTATTTGCCTACGCTCGCGACAACACCCCGGCTCCCGATGATGATGCTATCGAAGACGGCCCATCGTGTAAGGTACCCCCGCGCCGCCCGGTACCCCACCCGGTAGGGTCCTTACAACCTGCGCGGTGCCGCACGGTGCCGTTTGTCATTAATTCTTAATTCCTTCTTATTTTGCGCTCACCTCCACCAACCGAGACAGTTCTCCGTCCCTTCCCGTCTTCCGTCCAGCCGTGTTAAAGTGCCACGGGTGTTTGTGCATGTGCACTGCTGCTGCACAAGTGCAGCCCGGCGCACCGACCACTTATGCTACACTTCATCCCACATGTTAGCAATTTGGCAAGCGAGTTTCTAATTTTTTAAGGTTCTTTGCACCAGACTGCCGGCTGCGCGCGTCTTGCCCTCCGACCCTCTGCCCCTCACGGTGCTCCAAAAAGCAAAATGGTCGCCGGAACCGAACGAGGGCCCCGCGCTTCTTCGGCGGGGCACGCACAAGCACGGCGGCGCCGACACGTTTGGTGGCAATTTCAAAATCATAAATGTGTCCCCATCGCACACGCGAAAGATGACAATTCAAAAAAGGGCTACAAAAGGATGAACCCCGGGGTGGAACGGGAACTCCGCGGAACGGTTAATTTATGAGCGGTTATGGTGGCTTTTTACAGGTTTAGTTTGTGCGTATTCGGTAGCCTAATCTCGGTCCGGTAGCAGTAGGCGCCCGGTACTAAAGTCTGTACTAAAGTGTTCTAAGCCGAACGTAGTAAGCTGCGCCAGGCTGTTTTCTGGAGGAGATTTCGGACCGTCTCTGCAAGTGCCAGTTCCAGTGCAAACCATCGGCGAGGCCGGCTGATTGAAAAGTGGATAGTGAAGTGAAGTTTTATTTCAATTCCGTTCTTTCTACTCCCGTACCCCGGATGCACCAGAGAGAGAGACTGGGCTGAGCCGGAGTAGCTGGCGAAGGCGCGAGTGCGCGCGCCTCGGCGTGGTCAAAGACTGTCGCAACCGCGACAAGGACGGCGCAGAGTGGATAAGCGAGCCCGGCGACGAAGAAGAAGACCGAGCCGCAGACACAAAGCGACAGCCGCCGCGCGCATCATGGATTCCCCGCCGGTCTCGGGGCCAGGGGGCCGCAAGGAAGGTCCACGGCGGCGGCGGACACGGCTCTGCTCGGCTGATTGCTTCGCCCGATCCCAGAAAGTCGCAGACGCGCGCGGCGCTCGGCGATGCAGGAATGCGAGCGTCCTGGAGAGTGGAGCGTCGGACAGGATGCACGCACACCAGTGCACGCCCCGACAGTTGTGTGCGTTGTATTTGTTCTTCCAGCAGCGAGGAGATTCTGTGTGAGAAGAAAAGAGTCTGGGCCAGGGCGTTTGGGTTTTATTTGCCCACCGCCTCCGTTTCTTCCCCGCGGGCCGGAAGTCAGAAGGCGGCCGCTCCCACCACCCGCTGGTGACCCTTTCCGTTAATGCGAAGATGCGTGACAATTTTTTTCTATTCTTCGCTTGTTTCTTTTTTAGCATCTTTTCGACGAGTCTTTAAAGCGAGCGAGAAGTCGAGCAGTTGATTCATTTCGCCTTCATTCAACGCACGCACACAGGCAACGGTTGCATCGCCTGCTGATGCTCCCCCCACCGGCCCCCAGCCCCGCAGAAGAAATGGCGAAAAAAAAACTGCGAATAATGGGCGCAGCGCATACATGCATCCTCGACGGACAAATACATGCACAGCCCCCGGTGCGTGTACATGTGTATGTGTGGTGCCAAGTGTGAACCGCGCGGGTTTGCTGCACTTCTTACCGGGGCGCAGAAAAAAGGGGGACGACAGGGCATTATGCTCGAGCGCGAACGAGAAAGGCACAGGGAAAGGGTTAGCGAATGGGGCCGTAAAAAGAAATGGAAACCCGGGGTGGGTGAGAAAAAAGAGTCGCGCACACACGCAGACAGGCAGAACACGAAACAAAACAGAGTGAAACGGGGCGAGCCTCGCTGGGCTGAGCAGGAGCAGGAGCCAGGAACCGACCGGGAGGAACCGACAAACTGGAACCGCGGAACGGACGAAGAACAAAGCAAGAGACGCGCAGACAGCACACGGCGGCCGAAACACGAAGCGAAAGAGCACACGGCACCGAACCCCCTGGGCGATGCTGAGGCAGAAAGAGCAGACACACACGGCGGCGAACCCTGCCAAAACCGGCGGGTCCTGGCGGCTGGAAGGGCCGCACCCGGCCCGGGCCGGGGAACCGCGGCAGAACGTTGGGCGATCCATTGCATAAGAGATTTTTCCATTTTTACGATCAGTCTCGTGGTGGATCTTCTAGGATGCGGTTTGTAAAAATCGCGGCGACCCGGGCCCGAGTCAGATGCCACCGCTCGATCCACAGGAGCGGACGCGCCCGACCGTTGGAACCCGCTCGGATCGGAAGGAAGCCGTTCAAAATTTCAAACCGCCCCCCGGGAAGCTTCTGTGGCCGTGGCGCGTGTGGCAAGTGGCAACTAGTGCAGAGTGGCGTGTTCGTTGCAGTGCGCGGCCGGCCGCAAGGCTGGTTGGTGAACTTGAACTCAGTGCGCTCGTTGAAGATCAATGCTGGTGTGAACGCCCTCCCGGAGACTGCCGCGCTAGTGGAAGTGATGGTTCAGCTGCTCGCGCGACGGCCGACGCACGAGTGCTGCAGTATCCTGAGCACCACGCCAGCCAGCAGGATAATGGTCCCGCAGCAGGTCTGTATTAAGGTGCTTAATACTTTACTTTAAGAAAATCGCTTTTCCCCTTCATTTTGTGAGAGAAATAGAAGGCTCTACTGTTCTGCGTGGAATAGGGAACTTGTTTGTACACAACATATCGGTTTTAAGGAAGCCTATTCTCGATGAAAATCCATCGTTTGATCATGTTTTAAATATAAAATACAAGACATAAGGGAAATCGACGGGAAAAGAGATTCTGTGGAACCTTTTCCTTGGACCTTATTAGAGACTTCAATCAGTGGCTCCGCCCGTAGATCGGATTCGGTTTGGTGCTTTTTACTTTGGTAACATTTTAATTTTCTGCTCAATAGTGGATAAAAATGCTTTCAAAAGTAGCCTCAAAAATAATTCCACATTTTTCACTTTAACGTCTGTTGAGGGTTACCCGTTACACGCGGACCTTCTGGAGGCTCCTTAACCCCGTCGCCGCCCCAGCCAAGTCTCAGCGGGTTACTTTCGTTTTCATCTCTCGTATTTCTTAAATTAGCACGCAACACTCGAGCGAAGTGTGTTTCCACCGCCGCCAACCGACAGCCAACAAAAGGCCGGCAAACCCCTAGAAAATTGCGACCCGGGGACACACACAGGGGTGGTAAACTGCAGGGCCATGGGGTGGCCAGGGGGGATGCCTTACGAACGCAGTGCTGCAGTTTCTGCTAGATTATTTGCAGCCAAACTCTCTGCACACTTCAAACCCTCACGCCACACACACGGGAGGGCACACATAAAGGGCAAGACACCGGCCGCAGTAAATAAGCGGACGTTAATTCCGGCGGTGGCGGGGCGAGGGAGAGTGTACGGGTCGGTGGCGTGTGTCGTCGCCCCGCTTTGCCAGTGAACGACTCTCCATTTTTGTTTTTCGCAAGATACGCAACGCCAATCATCGTGTTCTGGCAGCAAGATTGGTGAAAAACAGCAAGCCCCGCGCGAAGCCCCGAAGGAACCCGGCCCAGTGCGGGAGGGCCCCCGCCCCGAGAGATGCTTGCATTCTCGGCGGGGGGGCCCCCCAGCGCATCGTGCCATGGATTGCAACGGCTGCCGGCGCACACGAGGGAATGAGGGAAGCAGGGGCCGCTCGGCGAAATGAATGATGAAAAATTAAGGGGCGCAAAGTAAAACAAAACGCAACGCAACGGGCAGCAACATAAGAGGAGCGGGCTGGCTGGCTCTTGACGGGAGCTGAAAGAACTGGTGCGCTCCGATCCGACCGGTCGGAGCATAATGTGAGCATAAAAAAGTGTATCCTTCCCGCGTGCCGCACTCGCGCGCGCCCTCTTGAATACAATGAGGGCTCGCACACACGCGCACGCACACAGAAACGCTGCGAAGAATGGCATGAAAGTGAAAAGAAGTACCACGATATGGTGACATCCACGGCGGGAGAGGAAGTTCGTCCGACAATCATCATTATCCTCGGCCGAGCCCAAGTGGCATCAACGAGCGTCGCGCGCCCCCCCCCCCCCGTGCGTGACCGTGACACTGGCGGTGGGTGGCTTGGAGAGCATAGAACCACCCGGACCCCCGGACCCCCGGACCCTCGGTGGAGCGGGCTGCACATCATCTGCCGGAGTAGGAGTTGCAGTGTTTCGGGACGGCACGGCTTCTTATTCGCCGCCGATCCTTTACTTCGCTCACTTGCAAACTGCAAGAAGCGTTTGATTCGGGGGGGTCCCCCTTCTTTTCGGGCCGCAGCAGTGAAACTCGAAACGGCGCTCATGCCGGCCGAACCCGAAATTGCATTTATGCTGCTGCCGTGCCGCTTCGCCTCTTTATGCTTCGCTAATGCTCTTCGTATGCTCCAGGGGCCGCCGACAAGCGAATATGGAATAAGCGAACCGAAGGACAAACAAGTAAAACACTGGTGGGCACTGGGCGCCAATGGGAGAGAGAGAGAGAGAGAGAGGCACTATGTGTGTGACACAATGGCCCACTGTGCGCACACGTACACACGTATGTGTGCCCGGTTGCTCCCGTTCGTACGCGCGGCTGGACTTTAAAACGCTTTCCCCAACATACTCGCTTCGCGCATTCGGCCACCTCTCTCTCTCTCTCTGTCTCTCTCTCCATGTCTCTCTCTCTCACTCTCTGCTGTATTACTCTTTGTACGGCCGTTCGTTAATTCTTTCGCACATAATGTATGCTCTGTGTGCAGTCTGCAGAGCTGCATTGTGCCGCCGGTCGTTGGTTGCGATCGCCCTCCGCGTCCGGCGATCAGGCGAAGGGCTTCGCCGTGTGGCCACCCTGCGTCTACGTGTATGTGCGTCCGTCCTCCTCAAGCCCCTTTGGCGCACCCGTTTGCGAGCCCATTCGAGGGAATAAATCCATGAATGGTGCGCTGCGAGCTCAGTGCCACAACAGGAAAGGCGCAACCGAAGGGCCCGCAGGCTCACGTCGGTGTGCGTGCTGAGCTGGTGGTGAGCATAATTTTCATGGTCAAAACAATTTGCAAACCGAAGCCCCCACCATCTTCCATTTTGCATTCCTCGCGAACGGGAACAGTTTAAGTTGCTGGTCCCTTTCGATGGCTGCCGGGCCCGGTGCTTTATATCACATTTTATGAAATTGCATCATCGTCGGTCAAACGATCCGGATCCGAGACCTTCACTTCCGGTTTGATGCCGCTGCGACGATGGAAGGAATTAATCGGCCGCCCGCCGACCGGCCATTAATAACAATCGGTCACCGGTCAACACCCAAGCAGGCGTTCTGAGCGTTGGCCGCAGGTCGATGCGCCCCTGAACCCTTCGAAGGTTGCCGCGTTAAGTAGAAAGATAAATAAAGTGGCCGGAGCCAGAGACAAACACGCGAAGGATGCGAGCGTTCAATGCATCGTTAATGCTTCTGCCCTTCCAAACCCCACCCGCCGGGGACCCAATAGTTCCCCGGTCCGAAAGAGATGCTAAGTGACCGTAGCCAGCCAGCCCGGCCGCCCGCCAACCAGCGACTGTTTGATTTCTTCTGCCTATTTACGCACACACCGAGTTCTATGGCCCCCGGTGCCCGTTGGTGCATTGTTTGCGTGTGATCTTCACTTCGCTGCACTTCTCGGAATCCATCCCACCCGGTGGGGTCCCGCCGAGCCTGACGAGTTTGATTAATAAACATAAATTTCGTCTCATAAATACTCTACTTCAATAATTGAGAATACCCGACAAACCTGTCACCTGGCCGAACCGTCTCTCTCTCTCTCTCTCTCTCGGGTGCCCAGTCCCGGTGGACAGTAATTTATTCAAGCCGCGTATCGACTGCTTATTAAACACAAAATAACAAAAACACAATGGTTTAATTGGCCGTAAAAACGAGGCCCCATCACGAGAGGCGCAGAGAGGCTCGAATAACCTGGCATCCTCGAGTCTGCCCCCAAAACAGCGAAGAAAAAAAAAAGGCAAGAAACACAAATCTGCAGTCCGTGCCGTGTGTAGGCCACACGTCTAGACGTGTCGGTTGAGTTGGCGCAGGTAGTAGGCGCGCGTCAAGAGCGCCTCCCTCGCCTCTGTCTGGTCTGGATGGAGACGCAGAAGATAACGTTTCCTTGGGGCAGACCCCTGTCAGAAGGCGTTCGATCCGAGGGCAGGACGCTCCTTTCGGGTGATATTATTTTCGGAACCCATCAATCTCTGCAGCCAGCAGCTGAAGTCCAGCCAGTCAGTCAGGGTGGATGATCGCTACTCGATCGCTCACAATGTGCCAGCGGAGCCTTATAATAGGGTTCGGCCTGATTGCCGGTGGGTTCTTCCGGGAAGCTCGCGGAGCGCCGGTCCCACGGGGATTCTGTGGCCCGGCTTTTACGGCTTTGCGAAACTGCACCGTAATTAGCTCAGCTGCTGCTGCTGCTGCAGTGCGCGATGCAAAAATGCATCGCGCCGCGCAGCGCAGCGAACCGGCATCAGGGACACAAACGCGCTCCGGAAACCGGTTCGGGACCGGAATGTTCGCCGCATGGCACGGGTCGTTGTCTGGCAGACGCCTCTCTCTCTCTCTCTCTCTCTGTCGCTCTTTCGTTCATCGATCGCATCTTCGGACCTTCGGGGATCTTCCGCCTGTCGGAGGCACACGGAGACACTCGTCTCGTTAAAAGCCTTCCCCAGCCTCGGTGAAAGGAGGTTTCGCGCGTGTGTGCCTCGGAGTCGTTGCAGATTTGATAAGTTCATCGCTGCTGCTGGCAGCCGGCCATTAGACGAGTTTCTTAAAAGGCATCATTCCTGTTTCGAGTCGAAGCCTTCCCTCGGGTCGGTGTTTGCTTCCCACAAGCTGGTGACTTGTCGCTGCACCGCGTTCGCACTCTGAAACGTACTCTATTTTTAATTAAAAGTCGCTTTCCACAAAATAATGTTGGGCGACCACGTGTTTCAGGGCTTACAAAATGGAACAAACCTACAGATCCCTCCGTCAACGGGCAGTAAGTTGGCGCGCACGGCCAACAGAACGAAGCAACGCCGTCCTCAGACGTCGTCCGACTCTGGGCTCTAGGCCCCGGGCGTAATTATAGGGAGTCAAGGTCGCTTTATTGTCTCGGCGCTTCTCGGCGCTTCTTGGGCTTCTTGGGCTTGCCGATGCCGATCGACAGCGAATTCGCCGAATCGCCTGCACCCTCGCCATCCACATCCGCTCCGCGTGGTGGGGTCCCGAGGCGGAGGGGCGCTCCACCACGTCCGGCCCAACGTCTCGCTCGCTTCCGCCATTTTCCTTTGATTCCGTTCCGTTTCATTTCCTTCCAAATCTCGACCGACGGATCGTCGGTCGGGTTGGAGCGACGGACGCCTGGCTGACGGAGTCGGCTGGTTTGTCTGGCCCTTTTTTATGCGTTGCCTTGAGCCGTTCCATTTTTCCTTCTCTCTCTTCCCCCGTTTCTCTCCCAGGCGGCTTCGCGGGAAGGCGCTTCCCTGCGATTCTTCTTCTCCGTTCTTCGCTCCGGCGTTGGCGTTGGTCTGTCTGCCCTTTCGGTCGGTCGACCCACACTGCCGGCTGCCGACGCACTTGACTGCAACTCCCGAGGGGGCGAGGAAACCCGCTCAGATTCAACGTGCAACGTGCGAAGGTGAAATTATAATAATAAGAAGCGGAGGGAAGCAGCGAAGGCGATTGCGAAAAGTATATAACGCCAGTGGCGAACGGGGTAAATGGCGAGGAGCACACATTATGGGCAATAAAAACGTCAACATTTCGTTGATCGTGTGTCGGGCACATAGCGCTGGCCAACGCTGGCCTTCACACGAAAAGCTCCAAGCCCGCGTAGTGCCGCTTGGGGGTCCCTTTGACCGAGATTTCTTGGGCCCCCGCCGACAGTCGCGCCGTTTCACTTTCTCAGACTCTTTCCCAGACTGGAACCAGGGGATCTGGCAGGAACCCGTCGGCGTCACTGAAGCAAAGAACTAAACCGCACCTGGCTCCGTGGACCGCAACCAACGAGAGGGACCTTCATGGCCCACGGACCACACAAATTACAGACCGTGCTCTCTCTCTCTCTCCCTCTCCCTGGATCACCACAAAGTTCCTCACGACCAATCAGGCAGACTTCTTTTTGCTCGCCGGTCTTGGGTCGCACCTGAAAATCACGACTCAGGGTTTTGGACTCTGTCTGTAGGCTGCATCCCTTAAGAAATCGTTCTCGTTCAGCACCGGAAGTAGCTCAACTTAATCACGCCAGCGTTGCATGTACGTTGTAGGCCGATTGCACAAATTCCCACTTCGCTCGGTTGATGGAGACGCCTGGTGGCTGTTTGACCGTTCGATAAATTATTTGCTTTTCCATTTATATTACTAATTTTACGTCCCGACATGCACACGAAATATTCAAGGCTGCCCGTGAGTTCACCGTGTGCCTATTACAACCTGGAGAAATATATTCAAAACGGCCCCCATTACGATCCAGCACGAAGGAAACACACACCAAAAGGACTCATGCCTTCAATGTGCATAATGGCCAAAACCGGGGGGGGCGCGTCTGCGGTGAGAGTGCGTGAGTGTTTCAGGTTTGTTTTGTTCTCGGACCGACCACAGAAACCGGTGCTCGACGTAAACCTAGGGACGACAGCAGATAATTTCGAAGCGAAAGCCCCACAAACCCCCGATGGGGGGATTCGAGTCGGCCGCAACGCGTTAAGGACACCCTTTGAAGAGCAATCCCGCGGCATCGAGGACCGAGCCTCGTCCTCTGTCGTTCATCACGGATCCTTTATGTTGAACTGAATGAGCGCTAAGAACACATCCAGACAGACCTGACGCGTCCCTTTGGAGGTAAACGACGACTCTTTGTGACGATTTATGTCGACTAATGTCCTAAGTGTTTATGCATTTCCTTATGCAAAATCGGCACAACCTTTGACCGCTTAACCACTTTGTAATAAATTTCTTTGTTTCATAAAATAATCGCGCAAACCGTCCGATCGTGGCCCCCGGCGATTATGAGCCTTCCCATGACTTGACGGCAACAATGTTGCACAGAACGGCACCGTCCGGCACGGCCATCGGCTGGCGATCGATCATACGAATTTTGATCATCGCCATGGCTGTCCCTGGAAGCAGCACGTTTACCGCCCCGTCCATGTTGCTCCGGCGAGGGAGAAGGCAAAGAAACGCGGAGAACGGGATGCTGAAAGTTATGGGGCAATAAATAAATGGTCGGCCGACGGCCCAGAGAAGAGGGAGAATTTCGCAAGCCCTTTTAACGATCCGATCGGATACGGGCCGCTCATTTGCGCCACGCTCGTACGTTGGTTCCATGACGGTGTCCGGACTCCGGGCCAAAAAATTTCACCATTCACCAACGATGATTGTAGCGCAACCGCTTAACTCCCTATAAAAATGATGAAATATTAATTATTGTTTCCCTTTGAACCGTTCGAGTATAGGAAGGTTGATGACCATTTTTTATTAATTCAAAAGACAACGGACTATAGCGGATGTCACCGTGGACGGCGGATGTACGCGGGACAATCGCTGATCACAGATCACGCCGGAACGTGCTCTCTCCCGGTGCCGGGCGACGGAAGTGGATCGGCGAGACCTGCATTCTTCGGCGCCTTTCCGAGTGGGCAACGCGTTTCAGGAATCTTTTAATGCATTTTTATGTTCGATTTATTTTTGCCAGCAAAACCATTCAAAACGAAGCCCCCCTCCTTAGTGATGGCGCAGGAAGTGTGTCTGGCGCAGGCGCAAGACTGCCTGTGCGCTTCGTTCCCGTAGGCCGATCACGTACCAGGTCGCGCAAACATGTCACCGGGTCCGGGTCGAAGCAGTCCCGCAAGCTTGGGGAACGTGGGACCTGTCTCTGCCGGCAATGAATTCATCAAGCATCGTCATCGGATGACTTCAGCGCCCTGTGCCTGTGAGGCCGCCAGTAGTTCCGAACGGTGTTGGTTTGTGTGGAAAAAAGTGAAAATACAACGTGCGGATTGGGCGCTGCTTTGTGGTTTGGAAACGTTTCCGGAGCCTGGTAACTCCACCACCGTTGGCGAAATTTGACTGCCAATGGGAGCTGGAGTTTCCGCGTGCCGAACGTTAGCTCAACGATCACCACGATCATTTCATTCGCACACAGCGCGAGTGCTGAGGAAATAAGGAAAAGGAATCGGAACCATAAGGTAAGCGCCCCAAAAACCGAGTGGAAGTCAGTGGAAGTATAATATAAGGATGCGATGAATGTAAATAAAATAAGACCGGAGATCAATGCATATAAAGAGTGGCTTTCATTTGGCTTTCAAAACTTGGGCCAGACCGTGTGACCGCGCGTGTGGCCTGCGAAATCGCTCGATCGCCTTGGAGCGCGAACGGCTCGCGAGACGACGACGACGACTTGCCTCCGAAAGGGCAGAACGACGCTCGAACGATCGAGACATTAAGAAGCCGAAAATGGAACAAGAAAAAGGGCGAAACAAGGGCAAAAGGGCAGTTGGCTGGTCCCCGGCCTCTCCCCGGTTTTCCGAACCGTCCGAACCCGGTCCAGCGGAGCGACACCGGTCGGTCCTTCCATTGTCCGTGTCCGGCGGGCGGGGATAAAAACCAGAGCTGCACGAAACCGGTTCTGGTGCGATCAGCATCGCCGAAGAAACTGACTGAAGGACACTTGTGGCCGAGCGAAGCGGTCTGCTACCCGTCCCGCGCTCCTTCGGGCCTCCGTCGTGGGTCCTGCAAACGGGACGGGCCCACCAACCCGAAGGTTCAGCCTCTTCGAACGCACAAGGAATCCAAAGGAACAGGGGACCCGCTTAGAATTCTGCCATCTCGACAAGGCCGACGCTCTCAGACCGCCGAAAATGCATCTCCCCCAAGAGGCGGACGGCCGAAAATGCTGCCAAAAATGGAGCACACAACCGGACACACACATTTCACACGCAGCGCAAACCATTCCCGACACCACGCGCGTGTGATTATGTTTTATGCTCTGCGGGACCAACGAGACGCGCCGCTAAATTCCTTCCCAGCATAACGAGCCGCAACGTGCAAAAAAAAAAACGGAACGGCCAGCCTGCCCCTGTGTGCGTTTGGTCGCTTCGCTTCCAACCCGGTTCCAGCGGACGGGCTCGATTCGGAAATCTGCGAAAGATGGCCAGGCCAGTCGCCAGGGGCAGCAGCAGAATCCGGCGCAAAGAAGAAGCGCTTTCGGCACTCGGCGAAACCCTTAACGGCGCTTTTTTCTTGTGCCTTGCCCCTCGCCGCTAGGGACGCGGCCAGCGCTCCTTTCGAATCCTTTCCCTTTGCTAGAAGGTCCGCGCGGTGCGTTGCGTGGTCAGCCTCGGCAGTCTCGGCGCCCGATCTCGATTCGAAGGATTCGTTTTCCGGCCCTGGACAACTCCTGCGCTTCGTGCGCATTAGCATAGTTATGTAAATTGACCCCTGTGCCTGTGCCTGTGCCGTAAGTACATGGAGCCGTGGAGGCGCAGCGAATGCCGAATTAATGCCGAAACACCTGCGGGCAAAAGTGGCCAATGGACAGACACACACGCAGCATGCAGGCGGCTTTATTGGCGAGTCACGAAGGGAATTCGGGTTTGGCTCTAATGATACGGTCGGCCGCTGGTTCCGATCCCGCGTTTCGGTCCAAATTGGCTGTTCGCGGACGCCAGGTTCTTATCGCCGAGCCGTGTTGATGTACCTTCAAAATCGATTATCGTTGCGATGAGTTTGGCATGCCAAACAGATTGCGCGGACATGCGGACAGTGCCAACCGAAATCGGATACTCCCCAGGTTGGGTCGAATGACGATGAAGGGAAGCAACGTGACGAAAATGGTGAACTTTTATGATTGAAATATACTTTTAGTTAAAACCTACAGAGATTTTCTATCGAAATGCCTTAATGCGAAGCTAGGAAAGGTTTGTTCTGTACATTTACCGTACCTAAAGCGCCATTTTTCCAATCGTTTGGTAAACACCCACCATTAGCGGCCATTTTTCAAACCGACCCCACATCACTGGAAGCAACCGCAGCCCCCACGCTACATTTTAGCGTTAAAATACGCCTCGGTTCCTTTGTGCCATAGACCGCGATGCTCCTAAGCGGCGTCCCGTTTCGCTATTTCCACCGAGACCCACGGCCGAACCGAAGGTTCTAGGGGCCGCAAGGAAGCCCCCTGGAGCAGAAGCAACACAATCGCACCGCGATAAACATCTCCATCCTGCTGCGAGCCACCATTGTCGCGGCGAAAGAAGCAGGTACGGAGGGAAGATTTCGATCGATAAATTGTTTCTTGTAGCTGAAGGCAGGAAGACGATCGGGCGAACGTCCCGGTTCGTCGTGGTTCGTGATCTTCGACTTCTAGCACACCCTCGAGGAGCGAACTCGAGAAGCCGCCGATCGCCCTGGCAGCTGCCGTTTCAGGTTTTGCTGCGGTCGTGGCCAGAGAAACCGATATCCAACGTGGCGACCGCAAAACGGGATGGAACGGTTCGCAAAGGTTTCCCATAGGGCCGGCCAACGCGTGGCGACTTGTGCAGTGGATGCACCGGGCAACCCTCTGCCACCCTTCTCGTGATGCAGTTTGTATTCCACCATTATTCGTCGTTAATCTTTCTGACGAATGATTAATTCGATGGCGATTAAAATCTATTACCGCGGGGAGGAGAAACGGTGCATGGCAATAAATGGTCTAGACGTGGCCGCGGGACGGGAACGGAGAAAATGGGCCAGGGGAAAGAAAGAAATTATTGCTATCCATGGCTGACGGCAGGGTGAACGACGGCAGCCTGATGTGGTTGATCTTCACCTTCACCCGGGGGCGACGGACTAGGAGCACGCCTAGAACGAAATGCAGATTGAGTTGGAGTGAAGATTGAATGGTGTGTGGTTTGTGGTTACATTTTGTGTTCCCTTTGCACTGACCGCAGAAGCATTGGCACTGCTAATGCTGCTTCCGCTAGCAAACGCCCCGAGAACCTGGGCCGTGTCTTCACCATGTAGACGCCCATGCGGTCAGAAAGGAAGTAGACAGCTTTGGTTATCGGTTTGTTAACCCTCTCCCGGTTCGCCCGGAACCCGGTATGCGGTTGCAATCATCCTTCACCGAGCAACTATGTAGCCGATCGAAGTTGATTATGGTTGATCGTGGGTTTGTCGTAGTTTTGGCGGATTATGTTCAGTGCAATAATGGCACTTATCAATTTCACTGTTGGAATTTAGTTATCTGGAAATAACTATAGGATTAGACGGATGAGTTCGTTTCAAATAGGGAATGCTACGAACGCACCGTACTGCATGATGATTGCCTACATTTAGGCGCATGTAAAATAAAGAGTACCCCTAAAAGTATGCAATATGAGCGGCAGCTACATTATTCCGGGGTCACACGAAAGCATCCAAATCCAACATTCATCCCAATTGGTGCATTTATTTTGATTTTATTTTTCTCTGCCACATATACATTCTAAACTGTGGCCAGACATCGTAGACGGGAGCATCGTGAACTATGGAAGCGACGTACGAACAGCCACAGTCGGAACCGGCTCACTCAACGGAACCAAAATCTCATCCTAACGGCTAATCGGGGTAAAATTATTGGGGGGACAATAGAAACATAACGCTAGGTTCAAACACCGGTAAACTGGAGTACTGTCCGATTGGCCACATTTGGTGTGCTGAACTTTCTCCTCAAGAAACAGCCCAATAAACTTACGATTCGAATAAACTAAAACTAATTATGGATGATGGTAAGAAAATCCCTTTATCTAGAAAACGTAATGGTACGCAAAATCCACGATCTGCCAATTCAATCACAATGAATTTTAAAAAGAAATATGTTAATGGTAAATAGTAGAATTTTTTTTAACCGAAATTGCCATCCCGTTCTCACGTCGATGGTTAGGGAATCGGGCTTCGCTGGTTGTCGAAATCTGCGGCACGCTGTCGTTGGTGGTCATGTAGCGATGCTATTCGGCTCCGTTCGGTTTCACGATGCGACGGATCATTCAATGTCTCGGTGCGGTCGGCTAACGAGCCACTACCGTAAAACCGTACCTTCGCGAATAATTTATTAATGCTAGCTTTAATCACAAGTAGTAGATTGGCAATCTGTGGAGCAACGGAAAGACGGTTAGAGAAGCAACGCAGGAACGGCCAGTCCGGCGAACGTACTCACCAATTGCGTTAAAAGCTAACTAGTTCGACAGATCGCCTGATCGGGTGCGATCGAGTCGAACGGATCCGATTGCATGCGCGTTTGGTTCTCCATCACGACCGTGGCGATCGGTTCGATGCGCCGCACAGACGACAGTGATTTCTCCGGTGACTGGGGAGACCAGAGGCGCACCTCGTGATCGATACCGCTCGTGGCCAGCAAGCAGATGTATGGGTGCGGCTGCACACAGTTCACGATCAGTTCGTCCGCGTGATAGATCGAGTGGATGATTCCGCTGTTCCGATCCCAGACGAAGAAGTTCCCGTCATCGGAGCTGCCGCAATCGGAATACACAGTACAACACAGTGACCCCCAGAGCACCCTACCGCATACACTTACCCTGCCACAATGTAGTTCGAGTCACCGAAGTAGTTTGCCTCCTTAATATCCGTTTTTGTATTGCAGTGCCCAACGTAGCGGTCCTCATAATCCACGGCCAGCGAACGCCAGTGCTGAAATCGACACGAATCGTTGGATGGGTTGAGGTCAACACGAGGTGACAGCGTGACACCGGCCTTACCTTCTCCTTTTCCGAGTTAGATTCGGCCTCGTTAGCACTCCCATTATCGGTCGGACGGTGGCGCACCTTGTCCATCTCTATGCCGATGTCCTTCTCCAGCATCAGCACGCCCGGATTTTTAGCGTACGATGGAAACCGACGGATCAGCTCCTCGAGGCACTGTAACGATTCCTGCAGTTGGCCCATTTTAAGCAATGCCCGGGCCAACCGAAAGTGTGCCTTCACATAGTGAGGATCCAACGCGAGTGCCGTGTGGCAGTCGCGGATTGCCGCGTAAACATCTCCGTACCTTGAATATGACAAAACACGAAACAAGTTTAAGGACTGATGCCGCCCCGTCTTCTTGTCCGAACCGGTCCGAAACAAACCAATTGCGTTTCATCAGTGCCGTGGCACGGTTGAGGTAAAGGATGGCGCAATCCTTGCTGTTGGCTTTCCGGATCGCGAGCGTGTACTTGTGAATCGCCTGCAGGAAATGATTCTTCTCCAGATTGGCGTTGCCCTCCTTCTTCAACAGCTCCACGTCGGGCGGGAACTTGTGTTTCGTCTTTTCGCCGCCGCTCTTGCCGATGGAACAGTCCTCGACACTGCCGTTCATCGTCGATCCGTTCGGCGCCGGAGCCGGAAGCTTTGGCAACTGTAGGAACTGAAAATGGGCGCGGTGTTAGAAGTTGCAACATCCGCGTGCCCGCCTCACTGACGCCTACCAATGGATGGCGGGTACTGTTGATGTCGTAGAGATAGATGTGATCGGAACCCATGTTGGCCAGCAGCTCCGTGCCGTCGGGACTAAACGTCACGTACGTGACCGCTTTCTGGTTGTAAAAGAGGGCCTTCTCCATGGAGCCAAGGTGGCCCGGCGAGAAGTACTTCACGCACCCATCCTTCGGAATATTGTCCTCCGTAACGGCGGGCCCTTGATTGATCTCATAGCCAGCGAGCTACGTGGGGGGAGAAGAGAAGAGTACAAGCCTTTCAATGGTGGCCACGTAGGAACCCGCCCTGAGGGGTACTCTACCTTGGACAAGGTAATCATCCGCCGATCGTACAGCCGAACGTAGATATCATTCGTTCCTATGGCCATCAGTTCCGGCCGCTGCGGGTTGATTGCGATACACTTGATCTCCGGAATACCGAAAATGTAGTTCTTCAGGTCGATCAGCACGTTCGCATCGCGCCCATCGCAGTTGTGCTGCTGGCGCAGGTCATGCTGCAACACGGTTCCATCCTCTGACGCGGACCAGTACAGCTGCATGCTTCTCGGCGACGTTTCCAGACGCTTCACGCGCTGCATGTGACAGGTACACTTCCGGATCGGATAGTCATTCTGGCGGTTCACGTCGAACACGAGCGTTTTGCAATCACCGGCACCGGTCGCCAAAAGTGAGTATCCGCGCTTTGGAAGAAACTACAAGCATCGGAAGTTAGCGGGATGGTGGTAGCCCCCTTTCCAGATCCCCACATTACCTTCACGGAAAAGATGTTTCCCTCGTGTGTGGTCACCAGATCGTAGAGCCGCTTGTGCCGGAACGGGTCCCACAGCATTACGTGAAAATCGTCCGAGGCCGAGGCAAGGATGCTGCCGGTGTCGCTCCACTCGAGACAGTTCACGCATCCATTGTGTCCTTTCAGCTCCACCTCCAGCTCGATGTTGTCCACGAACTGGGGCGCGGTTCGGAGCCGGTTCCGCAGCACGCTCTCGATGTCCCAGTACGGCCGGTCGGCCAACATTTGCGTTACATTCGTAACATTGCCATACTGCTGCTGCTTTCGCTTCATGGCGATAGTTTCTCTGGTGCGACTGTCGGCTCCCAACAACACCGCGCTACTTTGATCCACTGTCTCAGGACACCGGTTTACGTCGCACACTATGTGCCTGATTAGATAGTTTATCGTCCTGTCGCGCTCGTAATGGCGCTCCGCGAAAAAGGTTGAATCGGCAAGCGAACCGCGAATAAAAACAGGATTTCAAACGACAGTACGTCACCGTGACAGAAAGATGTGCCACCTTCGCCGGTTCTTTTCCCCTCGACACTGAACTGATCCGTCTCTTTCACTCGCGCTCTACCTTATAACCATCCATCTCGTTTGGCGCTGGACACCAATATCACACACTTTCGACGATAGCACGGGAGAATCAAGGGAAGAAACGCATTCAGCCAACGCTACTTCGCTTCACGGACAACGCCAAACGAAATATTAATCGCACAGTTTTACACCCGCATCGCAATCGGCCACGATCGATGGAGAGATTGTTGATCGATGAGAGCCTTTGCAGACTGCCGATTACGCCGTCGATTGATTGTCCGTGCGACCAGCGGACTGCGGTGTTTTGGCCCCCGCGAAGAGGCGCACTGCCCAACAGACGTAGCAGCCGTAGCAGCCTTGCGAACTGCGTTCCACACAAGTTCGGCCACGCTTCTGATTTATATATTTCACTGATGCCCTGTGCCTGATGGCCTGATTTCGTATCACATTCACCCGCAGTTCCTCAGTAATGCACGGATGACAACAAACCAGCAACTGCATCCCCGAATCAAAACATTGGGACTGCTGAATGCACCTCCGGCGGCGTTACGAAGCGTTACTGCGGACTTTCACCCGCCGCCGTACAGAAACAGTTCTCGACGGTTCCTACTGTAATCACTCGCAAACTACTGTGCCAAAGTATTTGTACTTAAGTATATTGGACCAAAGTGAGAACATGCGTTGAAAAGGAATCCTCGCGGATGATGGTGCCGGCTTATGGCCATTGGAATGCGCTGGTGCTGAGCAGTGGTTTAACGGCACAATCAAAACACGCTTGATTCTAATCCTTGAGGTTTATGGGATCGCATCAAAGGGAAATTCACTCGTTTCAGAACGTCCGCGACCAATCTTCGTCCACTTTATTCAAAAATCTCGCTAAATTCGCTAAATTCGCTAAATTCGCTAAATTCGCTAAATTC
>NC_071286.1:8064378-8188712 GCF_943735745.2 Anopheles bellator | reverse complement strand
TCGCTAAATTCGCTAAATTCGCTAAATTCGCTAAATTCGCTAAATTCGCTAAATTCGCTAAATTCAAAAATCTCCATCCGTAGCTGGTGCTGAGCACATACGTGAGTGCCAAACAGTGAGCACCCTTTCGATCGCGGGAACTGTCATCGCGTTTTGTTTTCGTTCCCCACCCCGACTGATGATGTGTCAGAACGTAATCGAGGAAATAATGGTGTTAAATGGTTAAAAAATTATTTTCACACTTTGCGATACTTTCCGGTGGTTGAATAGAGTACTTCTTGGACGTCACGATGGAAGAAAAGGTAGCACCGGCGACGGGTGGCGGGGAGCTGTTCAGCTTGCCGGCAGGGCCTGCTACGTTGTGCTTCGATAAGAACGAGTTTATGAAGGTAAAGAGCCTGCGTTTCGCCGTAACAGTAATGGTCGATACTAAACCGGAGTTTCGCTTCGTTTGCACAGAAAACCTTTTCCGTCGACGAGTTCCTGCACGAGAACCGAAATGCCGGCAGCCTGGAGATTATCCGGGACGACCTCGGTCTCTACCTGAAGGTGCTCCGTTCGGCGATGATTGAGCTGATCAATCAGGATTATGCCGATTTCGTCGATCTCTCTGCCAACCTGATCGGGCTCGATCAGCAGATCGAAGCGATCGGAGGGCCGCTGGAAAAGCTGCTAGCCGAGATCGCCCAAGTAAAGGCGGCTCTCGAGGGCAGCATGCACGAAATCGCCAACTGTCTCGAGCAAAAGAAAGCACTACGGGCGCACAAAAAATCTCTCCAGAGTCTGGCCCGTGTTCAGGCGTCGCTGGTGAAGCTTGAAAATATGTTGCGAGCTCGGGAACGGCGCGATGCCATCAATGCCACGCTCCTCGAACGGGCCGCCCTCGAGTCAATTCAATTGCAGTTTAATATAGAGTTTTGCAAAACTTTTCTCGACACCCGGCAACAACAGTTGGCGCAGGAACTGTGGAACGAGCTGCTGGGTCGGTTGCAGGAGTATTTCCTACGTGCGCTGGATGCACCCGACGCGAAAGAGCTGGAACGCTGCCTGCGCATTTACTGCACCCTCGACGAGTGCCGTACGGCGGAGGAAGTGTTTCGACGTGACATTGTGGCACCGTTCATGAACCGGGTCATCTCGGAAGCGAGTTTACAAAACTCCCCGCAGGGCCTCACGGGGATCTACAATCAAATACTGGACTTTGTGTCGATGCGCATGAAGCAACTCTGCCAGCTGACGAAACGGAACGGAAAGGTCAAGGGCTACAGCTTCGTGGTGAACAGCTTTTGGGCCGAAGTGGAGCGACGGATGGAGACGAACATGTCCTCGATCTTCGCGCCGGGCAATCCGGACGCATTCTATCAGAAGTACAAGTGTACGCTTGAGTTCCTCGAACGCATCGAGCAGATTCTGGACGATCCGGAAGATGTGGCCGTGTTCAAAGCGCACGCCCAGTATCGTAGCTTCCAGGTGCGCTGGAACCTTCCGGTCTACTTTCAGATACGCTTCCAAGAGATCGGTTCGGCGCTCGAGGCGATCTGCAGCGAACCGGCCGATCGTCAGCTGGCCGGAAGCATATCGGCATCACAGTTCAACGTGGCCCAGTTCTCCTCTGCCCTGACGGCCATTTCACGCTGCTGGCAGGAAGGCATTTATCTGCCGCAGCTGTTCCACCGGTTCCTTAAGCTTACGCTGCAGATTCTTGCCCGGCTAACGGTTTGGTGTGTCGGAGCAATTGGACCGACAACGGATGAAGCCGCCGGAGAGCAGCAATCGGCACGGATACGCTTTCTCGTCGCGCTCTATTCCGATCTGGGCAACATTGTGCTGAAGATTCCTTCGATTGTAAACCTCGCGGGGGACAAATGTCCCGCGGGGCTGTCGAGGGCCGAACTGGAGACGGTAATTGGCGAGTCGGGAGATGTTTTCCGCTCCAAACAAACTCTAGTTCAGCGGTCCATCGTCGAGGAGCTGATTGGTGGTAGTTTGGTGCAACTAAGACAGGTCAGTGACATTCCGAGGCTGTACCGAAAAACGAACCGTGAGCTGCCCAGTCGCTGCTGTCCGTACGTCGAGCAGGTGCTCGCCCCTACCGACACATTCCGGCGAAACTACTCCACAATGATCGGCCCGGAAGCGATGCGGGAGTTTTTGTGTGGCGTTTACAGTCACGTCAGCGTGCAGTGAGTATGCCACGGTCGGTTGTCCGGCAGCAACCCGTAATCAGTTTTCTCTCCTTCATCAACTCAGATACTACCGAGTGATCGACGAAGTGCTCACTTCCGTGCAGAAAACGGAAGAATCGCTGCGTCGGTTGAAGAACCTGCGCGATCGGAGCACAACCGCAAGTGGCGGGCAAGTGGCCACCGGTGATCGAACGTCTGTCGCCTCGGATGATGACAAAATCCGGCTCCAGTTGCACGTGGACGTGATGCATTTTGCGCGATACATCAACGAGGACCCAGCCATCGCCCAGGAGCAAGTGAGCAAGTTGCCGGACCTGATTCAACTCGTCGAAGACGCGATAAAGGGTCGATCGGGATTGGGCGCACAGTCAAATTAATAGGACACACACTTTTATCGGATATTTGCGAAACAATGTTAACAATAAATTATTAAAACAGGAAACGTGAGGTTCACAAAACATTTTATTTCGCCTCTTCACCATCTTCAGCGTCCTCCTTCATCATCTGCTCGATCAGCCGCTTCCGCTGTTCGGCCTGTCGCAGCTGGTGCAACACTAGGCTTTCGTAGTCGCGATCGGTGATGGTTCCTCCGCCGCCAGATCGGCTTCCAGCCTTCGACTTCGTCGCAGCCGGGGCCTCTCCGATCCACTCCAACGTGCACGGATTATCCAGCCGACCTTGCTCGTACTTTACGGCCATTTCTGCCGCATCCTTGCTCTTGAACTCGACCAACGCACTGCCGGTCTTGCGTGGACTCATTACGAGCGCATTGAGGTCACCGTATTTTGTGAGAAACTTGCGCAGGATATCCTCCGTGTAGCCACCGTTGGCAGGATCGTTTTTGTCCGCTTTCCACCGTATCTTCACCCGATGCTGTGATGGATCCCAGGTCGGGGCCGCGGCCGTTTGTATGAGACGCAGTTCCTCCTGTAGCTGCTTGCGCATCAGTTCCTGCTCCTCCTGAATCAGTTTCGATCCCTCCTTGCGCAACCGGTCAAACTCTTCCTGGAACAGCTCCTCGGGCGTTTTGCTGCTGGCCTTTTTGTAGCCCCCGGTCGTGCCCGCTTCCCGTGCCAGCCTTTCCCGCTCCTCTAAGTCTGCTTTTAGTTTCTGGCGCTTGCTGTCCAACTGCTTCGTACGCAGTTTGGCCGCCTTCTTCGCATTCAGCACCTTATCGTACGCGGCACGAGCGGATACGTCGATCAAGATTTCGAGGGCTTTCGACAGCTCCTGAAACAGCTCGGCCGCCTTCGGGTTGTCGGGGTTTTTGTCCGGATGGCATTGTAGGGCTTTTTTGCGGTACGCTTTGCGGATCTGTGGCGGAAGAGAACGGGTTGAATACGAAAGAACTGGAAACCGATGGGGATTACTTGCACATCGCTAAATACCTCTTGTTCGGTTGCCGATATTTCCACCTCGAACAGACCGTAAAGGTCTGTGTCGCTAAACTTTTTCACATCCACCATAGCGCTTGGTTTCCCTTTGCGCTCCCAGATAATCGTTCTAAACAGAGCCGGGAATCAAAGTAAACAATGCAACCGATTTGACAGCTTGATGCAATTGCAATTGTGGTGCATCCTCACGTTACACCGTTACTGTACCGTGTTTTCGAGAAACATAAGAGACGGTCCGATAACACTTGCCTCAAGAGACTTATTCTTTCCCAAGGGACGCTCAATACTTATTATTGCATTAAAAGAAACATGGTTTAATGCCTTTAAATATTTTGTGGAGACTTTGAGCATAAAATTCGATGGAAAACTGCACGGTTTCAGCAGCGTTACGCGGTTTGGTGCATACGAGCCTGCGCGCTCACCATCGAAACGTCAAACGGATGTAAACAAAATCTTGTCAACTCATCGTTCCTTTCAAATTTGCCGGCTGCTGCTATCTTTGAATATTCCACCCCGTTAGATCTGCCTTTTGGCTGCTTTTCGCACTTTGTGTCCTTCGTCCAGCAGCATTGAGGCATCAGAAAATGTTCTCGTTCAAGCGCGACATCGATTTTACCGGCTACAGCTTCATCATACCCTCCGTTAGTGTCGGGAATGTTCCGCAGCTAGCAGTGGACTTGATCGTTGAAACGCTTCAACTAGAACCAATCGGCCAACTGTGGCATCCGGCGCTGATACCCATCGTTGCGGCGGCCGCTTTCGACCATGAACCCACCGGTTCCGTAACCACCGCTGCCGAGCTATACGTTTCCGAATCGAAGCGCTTCTTGGTGTTGCAGCTGCGTGCACCGCTTGTCGGTTCCTCCCTTCAACGGACATTCCTTGAACAGTGCGCCGATTTCGTGCGTGATCGCCACTTTGCCCAAGTATACCTTCTGTGTAGCTGTTTTTCGCACGAAAAGTCCAACATCCGCACGGCACCGTTCAGCTACGTCTCGAACGAAGCGTACGATCGCACCGCGAATGCTTCCCGGCTGACGACGGATGAACGGTGGACAAAACATGCACCCGGTGGCGCCATACACGGCGGAGGGTTCGGAGCAAAGCTGCTGGAGTTACTGACCAACCGCGGTGTGGCCGCGGTGCTGCTGTTCATGTACGTCTCGGAAGGCGACAACACGACCGAGGGGCTTATGCTGGCACGAATGCTGAACGCCGTTAGTGGCGACACCTTGCTTCCGGCTGGGCAGGACGAAGCCAACTTCCGGTGGCCCAAATCGTGGCAGCATCTCTTCGGCAGCTCACATCCCAGATCATTGTACTGAGCGTGATCGTGCTGGGAATGGGAAAGGAGCATTTTTGTCTGATGTAATAAAATTGCATTGTTTCATAATCTTAAAATGGTTTGATCAATAAATTACGATGGGATTTATGCTGCGGATTGTAAATGATTCTACTTTGAAATTGAACTCCTCAAACTTTTGCTGGACGATCTTTCGTTGCAGATGTACTTTTCGTGTGAGACGTACTGTAGCAAACGGTAGGTTTGCTCTTTCACGCTCCCACGATCAGGCGATCTTCCCAACTCGCTCTAGAACGACACAGTCGATCCTCTGCTCGAAAACCGTCCCGTTCGAAAGTTGGACCATTTTCCAGCCAAATACCAATAAAACGCAATGAATTTCGTTTTAAAGGAAAACGAGTTTAGAATTTAAAAAATTAAAACAAATGTAGGCTGCAATTCGTCTTCAACGTTGCCATTTTATGCCATTTTATCTCAGCAGTTTTGCAGGGGTTCGACTGTATCACGTTCTCCCGCTTATAGCGTTGGCTCTTTCGCTCGCCAGCGATCGGTCGATGATCGTAGACTCGGTGCTCTTCTCTCATAGAGATGGTGGCGTGAGAAGGACAGCTAGCAGCGTAGCTGTTTTCTCTTTCCCTCGTACACCGGTCGAGAACTAGCTGCGGGGGCTCCTGCTCGCCTGGTACGCTGGTCGGCTTGAGACCGCAAATGGTCGGAAGCGAAAAACCGTTTTCGAAATCGAGAAACCCGAATTTCGCCGGAGCGGATTAGGCGCACAGCGCTTTCAGGGGGACGATCCTGACCCGATCGCGGAGGATTGCGTGTTCGGTGCTGTATTGTTTCCTTATTTATTTGTTCACCGCGGTGGATGGTCGTCTACAAACGGTTTCTGTTCGATCCCCAAATTTCTTTCGAACGTTCGCGAACACAGCGAAGCTCCGTTTTCTTTCGGTGCACAGCTTTCGGATACAGCAAAGAAAACCTCGAGACGCAATTGTTTCAGTTTCATTGAAAATAGAAAAATCTTATTGCAGTTTGTTTCCTGGCGAAGTAGTATAGTAGTTACACATTTGATCAATCGCGAATCGCTTAACATTTCCGATTGAGACGCTTTCACATCCTCTCCACGTCCGGGTGACGAATACGCGCGTCCTTCTTCTGCTTAGCCGTTTCAGAAGGCCGTTAAGGATTGTGTTACAAAACGATTGTTTGACGATCTAATTGACGAGCACCGATGCACGATCTCGCTTCGCCTCCGCTCGCTGTAAATCGTACAGGAAATCATTTGCAAACCGCGACGCAGTAATGTATTTACAGAGACAAACCGGCAAAGAAACGGTTCCTGCCGATCGCCGGAACCGAATCTTTTTGGGCGTAACTATTTACAAATTTACAAGGTAATGTACACAACGAAAGTGAAGCGAAAAAAGCAATCGCAAACTAACCGCCAGACGTTCCGCTTCTCTCGCGCTCTTTCGCCCCCCTATTGTGCGGCGCCATATTGTGTAAGTGAAGTGTTCAAAAAACGGGTTGCGATCGATCGCTGTGTTGTGAGAGTAGGAACCGATTGTGGTTTGTAGGTCCTGTGTTGTTGCTTAAGTTTACGTATCAGAGTTTTGTGGTTTATTTTTCGGCGCTGTTTTCTACGAGAGAGAGACTTAAGACTGTTGTGTGGTTGAGCTATTGAAAGGACACAAAAGAGTTTTTTACGGTTTTCGGAAGTCCGCGCACTGTCCGTCGTGTTGTGGCCCGCGGTTCGGTCCCCCTTGAAATCTCGTTACAAACATGAAAACTCAACACATCCTCGGGTTGCCAAAATTGCTCCAAAACACGAAATAAATGTGCGCGCGCGTGTTAATTCTATTAATTTGTTTCGATTCGTTCGCCCACCGTTCGGTTGATATATTCCGCGCGGCTTTAATTTGAATTATTGCACTTTCAGTTAAGCAACAGCCATGGTTCCACACCCCGAACCCTACGCGCTCCCGCCGATTCCACACTGTATAAGTTTTGCTTCTCCGTTTCCTAAAGGTAGGTGGTGGTATAAATTTTGTTCGCTTCGCAGTTTAATTTTGAGTATAGTTTTCGCGCCACGCGTGGTGCGTGCGTTTCCGTTTTGTTAAAAATCTGTATATCCGAGGTAATGATAATTTCTCCAAAAAGCTCTTCAAATATACTTTCTCAGTTTTCGATCGCAACAGTGGATTCGTGGTGCCGTGCCGTGGACCGGACCAAGCACTAAGCACTACGCGGACAGGAGGGAACACACTCGGTTCATTCAGACGTACCCTCAGGGGTTCTGCGGGTCCACAACCAACTACGGATAAAGGTTGCCTCACTGTATAAATATCAAATCGTTTAGAAAAATATAATTTTCTCTTTTTCTCTTGTTTCATTTGTTTGCTCTTTTGGTTTGCTGATTTCTTGGTTGTCTCTCTGTTGTCGATTAATTTTTGTTTCGCACGCTCTCTCTCTCCCTCTGTGTCCCCTTTCACTGTTAAGCGATTACGATTCTTACGATTTGCAAAAAGTTCATTTCGTATATAGTGACGTGTTCAGTCGGGGCCTTAATTCTCCGGGGTTTGCGTGATAAATAGACACTCAGTACCAATGGTTGATATAAGAATTGCGCGCCTCGTTACGCTGGGATCTGGGGTCACTTACACTACACGGTGCCCTTAGGGGGCCCCTGCTCTGCTTCCCAATCATCGGAAGGTGGTTTCAGTAACTGGGTTTTCTCGTTTGCTGCCGCCGTTTTATGTACAGGTTTATCCGAGGAATCCTCGTGACTCTAGGGGGGGTCATTAAAGTAAGGGTGTTCCTTAACCTACGCGATTATGATTAGTATCAGCTCTGTACAGTCGTCGGCTGTCTCTGAAGCCCCCCCCCCCACGGGGGGATTTAGCCTCTTATACTCCTATGTGCGCCGCCTAAACCTAGAGCTCACTTAAACGCGTATGGCCACTTTTGTAAAGCGACCGCCTAAGACTGATTTGTAACGCGCCCTTGCGTTCTGATATCCGAGGCTCTTGTAGAGCGCGAGACACAACAAACTGTCTCCGAAGTTGGGGGGTACAAAACACAGACACAAACACATTGCTTTTGCAATTGCTTTCGAATATGCTGCCTAAGTGGACGGGCCGTGACCCTTGCCCTTGACGCCACCACCGGACGTGCTGCTGCTGGTGACCCACCGCTCGTTCGCCGGAAGGATCTCGATTTCCGGCTGCATCTTGATTGTCATCACCGTCGGGTCGTAGTAGCCGGCCAGATAGTACGTGTCGTTGTTGTCGTAGATCGCCGTGTACTGCTTCGGGTCCGCGCCGAACTTGCCGGTGTACTCGCGCAACGCCAGCACCTCGCACTTGTGCGATATCGTCTGCACATCGTTCTCGTCCTCGTGCGGCGACTGAAACAGGGCACCCTGGAGAAGAAACGGAAGCGGAGTTAGAGAAGGAGCCCCAGGCTGGTCAGAGCTGACCGGGGACTTACCGGGTACTTGAGATTGGGACAGTCCTGGGTCTCTTCCGGATGGTAGAACCACTTGACGCGCACCACCATGTTGTTGGTGGACGTTTCCCACATCGACTCGATGTGCCCGATGTAGGGCCGATCGGGGCGACCGGTCGACAGGAACACGGCCGAATCGCCAACCTGCAAACCAAAATTAAACGTTACAACTCCGCCGCCACCTCACCGTGACCGTTTCAGGCTTACCGAAATCGTCTCCTTGCCGCGCTGGATCGATTTGTAGAACTGCTTCTTTACGCGGCCGGTCGACCGGCGGTACCCTTTGCCACACCAGGCCCACAGCTGCCGGGCCGGCAGGAAGGCCGCAATCTTGCTGCCGTTCTGCTCCGTCGACGGTTTGCGATCCGCTCCGGGCGCCGACTTCTTCTGCGGTTGCTACAAACGAGAACCGGCTGTCAGTCATCGGATTTGGGTTTGGCCCCGGAGGGGGAACGTCGTGATCACTTACGTAGTACGAGCCAGAACTCTCGGTGACGGACGAGCTGACTTCCTCCTCCGTCATGGTGTCCTCCTTGTCGGCCGCGCCGCCAGCGCTCGCGGTTGGGAACACGATCGGACTGCTGCCGGCCAGTGATGAAACACCCCGTTGCTGTTGTCGCGGGACTGCACCGTACCGGCCACCGGTGGCCGTTTGCGATGCGCTATCACCCTGCGAGATGTCGTCATCCATCGAGCCCGCCCCAGGGCCATCCGGTGATGAAGGAAGCCCACCAGCATGATGATGATGCCCGGGGCTGACCATCATGTCCGCGTCGCGGTGATGCTTCTTGTGCTTCCTTCGCTTCTTGTGCTTCCGGTGCTTGCACAGCTCGTCGTAGCACTTCGACGATTTGGACTTTTTGTGCTTGTGCGCCACGCCGCCGGAAGAAGCTGGACCGCCGCCAGCAGCGGCGGCGGCAGCCAGCAGTTCGGCGTTCGTCGCCGCCAGCCGGCGCAGTTTGTCCTTACGGATCTTCTTCAACCGCCGGCGCTCCTCCCGGTACGCTTCGTCGTGCAGCCGCTTCTCGGCCCGTTCCGTCGCCAGGGCGAAGCTGTTGATCGATGAGCCACCACCGACGCCGGCACCGGACGATACCAGCGAGGACATCATCGGTGTAACCGTGGCCGTTAGCAGTGGCGTCGTCGTGGTGGTGGTGGCTGCGGTTGATGCCGCCACCGTCGTCGGTGGTGGTGGTGGTGGTGGTGGAGCTGGCAGTGTGCTGGACACCGAGCCGAGGACACTGACCGGACCGAGCGTCCCGAGCTGGGTGGCGGCCGGGTCCGGGTGACTTGGCTGGCGCTTGCGCTTGCCTAGCGATAGAAGAGGATTGGGATCGTATTCTGGAGTTTCCGGTTGCCGTTCAGAGACCCACGCACACAGACACGCACGCACACACACACACGCCGGGTGTCCGGGACGGGGCCGCGCGGGCGCAGGGTTCGGGTAGGTGGTGGTGGTGGTGGTGGTAGAGGAAGTCACGCCGAGATGGCGCGCCGATTTAGTAGTTGGTGTTGGTAGTAATGGTGGTGGTGGTGGTTGAAACGCAAAATCCGAGAAAAAGAAAAGAAAAAAGAAAGAAAAACCAACGTAAAAACAACGGACAACACACACACACACATCGAGACCGCTGCGGAGGTGGTGACGGCGGCGGGCGGAAAGCATAAAACTGGGCTTCACTCCGGACCGACGTGGCGGGCTGGGTTGGAGAAGGAAGGAGGATAGCGGCAGGCAGGCAGGCAGGCAGGGAGGCAGGCGGAACGGGGTTAATGGGGGGAAGCGAGAGAAAGAGAAAAAGAGAGAAGAGAGAGAGAGAGAGACATAGAGTGATAACGAGAGAGCTTGAGGTTGGTTGTGCGTTTTGAGAGAGGGCGAGCGAACGGAACCACGGACCGGAAGTTAGGTCCAAGCGGATCGGCGAAAAGAAAAAAACAAAGCACGGCAATGACACACCCGCGCTCGTCTGCGTCCGGAGAGCCACGGGGACACTCCGTTGGGGATACGGGGTGGGGTTGGGGGGTTGGGTGGAATTAAATGTGGGGTGCTTAGCGCGTGGGGAATCGGGAACAGCGGGAGGCGGAGGTGCGGCGGGGCGGTCACTCGGAGCTCGGAGGACGGTGGCGGCGACGGCGACCGGACACAGTGCACTTACCGACGATCGGGTAGTCGCTCATCAGGAAGCGAATGTCCTCGAGGACGATCTTGCCACTGTCGCCGTCGTCGAACTCGACGTTCACGAACCGCTGCTCCGGATCAGGAGACGCCGGTTCGGCGGCCACGCCCGGGTACAGGCAGCGGTACTGCTGGCTCCAGTACGCGCACAGCCGGGTGCCGGGGATGATGTCGTCCACGGACTTGGGGGCCACCTCCAGGATCTACAACAAAAGACACAGGGTTAGCTTGTCCAACTTAGAATCGGGAAAAGTTGTATGTCTTCTAGCAGTGCCTCTGGTGGTTGGATTTCAAATGTTTTGATAGTTATGTCTTTACTAAACATTCGACTTTCAGTAGATGGAGATGTCCCCTCCAAGTTCAAATTTGTATTCGCCGATAAACACGACACGGAAACTAATGATCTGGCAAGGAATTCTATCCTCCATTAAGCCACACAAAGGTCCAGTTAAGTATTGGTGCCGAAGAGATGACGAAAAATTGGAACGAAGTAGCCGCTGAGGCGAACCAGAAGATTGTGCAGAAAATGATGGCGCACATTCCAAAGAAAGTTCGCGCGAAAAAACCTTCATTTTGACACCTTGACATGTATCTTCAAAGTCAAACCAACCCCAAGCTAATTCGGCTTTCGTCGAAGCGGGAGTCGTGGCCACTTACCGCATCGCGGAGCACCTCCTCGCGGGACATAATGTGGGGCCGATTGCCCCGTTCGCCGTCGAGCGTGACGGCGTAGATATCCGGTGGCTGGACCGCGCTCAGACACCCGGCATAGAACAGGCCGCCCATGGCCGTGAGAACGCGGGTTTTATCCTTGCCGAGGTGCGCACTCGTCAGCAGACAGCGCTGGTCGATGCGCTTCTTCTCCGAGCTACGCCGTTTGCGCTCCTTGCTGCCCCGGGATGACTTCTTGTGCTTCACCACCACCGTGGCGTGCCCGTTGGCCGGTTGGCCGGCCACTCCACCGCCGTTTGTCGGATGATGGTGGTGCTGAAGCTGTGACTTCATGAGCGGCGTCACGACGGCCGCCTTCACCGGCGACAGCTTTAAGCCCGCGGCCAATGGCGAGCCTACGCCCGGTTTGACCTTGTCGAAGATCGACGGCTTGCCACCGAAGATGCTGAAGGCCGCCTCGGACGGTTTGCTGTTCTCGTCCTCGAACGCAAACACTCCGCCGGACGGCGACTTGATCTTCACCAGCTGCGGCTTCACCAGCGAGCTGTCCGACAGGTTGCTGGCGTCGTCGCTGGCCGCGCTGCTCTCTTGGAACTTGGACGAGTGGATCGGGGACTTTTTGAACTTGGACTCGCTGATCGGATGGCCCAGGAGCAACGGGCCCGCGCCAGGTTGATGTTTGGGCACGGCGAGCGCATTCACCGCCGACGATTGGTGCAGCGCGTGGCTCCAGTGGTTGTGGTGCTGCTGCTGCTGCAGCTTTGGGTCCGCCTTTGGAACGCCAGCCAGCTGGGACGCATCCTTCCCACCACCGACCGTGTTCTTCGAGGCGAGGATGTACCCGACCAGGCTCTGTTTCGGTTTCTTCGCCACGATCGTCTCGGTGAGCGTCAGTTCGTCGTGCTTCCTCGGGATACCTCCCTTGCGCTTCGAGTAGGTTAACGTCGAGCAGCAGCCATCGTCGTCCGGATCCCGCTTGCCGCTCGAGTCTGTGTCCGAGCTGAGCTTCGGAAGCTCCACGAAAGTCGTCGAGTTTGACGACGACGAGAAGCTGGGCGACAGAGCCGGAATGGTGCTAAACTTGGGCCCTCCCAGGACCTGAGAGTTGCCGACGACGCCGCCGCCGCCGAGGGTGCCGGAACCGAACGCACTGAGCATGCCGCCGCCACCGACGGCCGTCGGGCCGACCACCGGGCCGATGACACTGCCCAGCATTCCACCGGCTGCCGCGACCGCACCGAAGCCTCCGCCTCCGAAGTAGCTCTTACTCAGCTCCGGTATCCTCACCATGCTGCCCGGTGACCCCGTCGCTGCCATCGGTTTCACCTTGGCCACCGCCGCCGTACTCATCTGCTCCAGCTCCCGCTTCTTCTCCTCGCACTGGCGCGTGATCCGCTCCAGGCGCTCCTTCATGTCCGACTCGATCACACTGAACAGCTCGTTCGCCGTCGGCCACTGTGCCGTCCGGCAACAGCGATGATCCTTCTCGTGGCCATCCTTACAGCCACACCGGCCACCGGCCCCACCGACGCTGCCGCCAGCACCCGCTAGCTTCGCTTTCACGCGCGACAAGCTTTCCTTGATCTCGGCACCGAATTCGCTACCGTCCCGGTGCTGCTGTCCACCTTCCGCCACCGCGCCGTGCTTGCGGCGCTTCTCCGCGCGCCGCTGTTCCTTCTCCTGCTTGGACTTTTTGCTCGACTTCTTCGACTCTTTGGAATGCTTATGTTTCCGCTTTCGGGATCCGGATCCGGCTTCCACCGTTGCAGCCGCCATCACTGGCAGGGTGCCGCTGCGGGGAGAAGACCCTGCGCTCTCCACGTGCGCTTTGTCGCTGCCCGATGACAAATCGGGCTGCGAAGCAGGCGACGACGAGGACGAGGATGGAGCAGTGCTGCTGCTGGCGCTGCTGCTCGAACTGCTACTCGAACTGCTCGAACTCGCCGTGGTGACCGGTGAGTCCTTCTTGAACATTCCCTCCTCCTGGAACCGCTGCTCGGCCAGCGCGCACAGCAGGTTGAGGCCACCCATCGGTTCGTCAGCACGTAGGAACGCTTCCGGAACGGACGTCGGTGGCAGCGGAGCGAAGGCAGCGGGCGTTGATGGTGGTTGGTCCGCGACCGGCACCGGCTCACTGGCAGCAGGAATTGGGAGCGTCGATGGCACTAGAGTCGGGACCGTCGGGTGTTGCGGTGAGATCGGTTCCTTCTTGATGAGCGAGGCCTTCTTCTGGAACACCTCGATGCTGTGCGAGAGCAGCTCGAGCCCACTCAGATCGACCGGGTGCTCCTGATGGCCACCGACGGCCGACACTGGCACCAGCGGTGGCGGTGCCGGAACCGGATCGGCCGGAACGGACTCCTTGTCCGGTTGGGTCGGCGAGTAGAGCTCCAGCTTCGTTAGCCGACGGGGGCCGGTCGTCGTCGTCGTCGCGGCCACCGACAGGTTCTCCGGTTCGAGCTGGATCGCTGCCAGTGGCGGAGGATGCTTTTTGGCCAGTTCCAGCTCCATGTCGACCCGATCACAGTTGGAGACCACAGTGCCACCGACGGAAAGGGTCGATGGTTCGTTGGCCGTATCGGTGGTGTGGCTGCTGACGAGGACAGCACCATGATGGCACAGCGGATCACTGGCCAGCGCGTGGAAAGCGGAGGTCAGTGTGGCGGTGTCCGCAGACCCGTCGTGCGGCAGACGCTCCGTCGCTTCCGAGTCCGTGCCGCCGCCGGCCAGCTGCGTGTTATCGTCCTCACTCATGACCGGCGTGTCGGTCTGTATGTTGGCGTCCTGTACCTCCGGCGGTTCGACCACCGCCACTACCTCCGGCTCGGTGCCCATCGTACCGCTCTCCTCGGCGACGATGTGACCGGTGGAATCGGGTGGAGGCGTCAGACAGCTGGCCGCCGTCGGAACGAGCTCCGGCAGGAGCGATTGTGTGCCGATCGGTACCGTCGCTGGATTCAGGGATGGTGTCGAGGAGAGCAGCAACGACGGAGTGGCCGTCGGAAGTGCCGACGGTGGTGGAGTCGGATTGGCCACGGTCGAGCACGCGAGTCCTGCGCCCATCGCCGGAGCGTCGAGCAGCGCCGGATGCGATTTGGTGGTCGGCGTGAAGTGGATCAGATTGCCCGGGTGGAACAGGAGTTGCGAGGCCAGGGCGTCGGTTGGCGTCGTCAGGGCCGCCAGATGGTGGTGGTTGGCCCCCGCCAGCGTCGTCGTCGTCGTCCCCTTGTCCGTCGTGTGGTGATCGCCAGCGGTGAGCGATCCGAACAGCGACGAGGTCAGGTGGGACGTCGAGCAGCTCGGCATCGGTCCGAATCCGACGGCGGCTGCCGCTGCTGCGGCCGCGGCCGCCGCCGCCGCCGTACAGTCCTCGATCTTAATAAATGCATGCGGCGGGTGGATGGGCATCGGTATCACCGGCTGGCTGCACGAGCTGGGAACGAGGGACGACGACGTGGTGGACGAACCACAGCCCGCGCCAGATGTCGACGAGTGTTTCCCCCCGGCCGTCGTCGATCGTTTGCTGCTCAAATCCGACGTCAGCGCCAGATAGCGCGTGCTGTGGTGCGTTTGAGTGTGTTGCTGGAATGGCACAAGGATCAAGGATTTATGCGGAGTCCTGACCGGAGTTAGAGTGCGGGACCTACCTGGTGCAGGGTGGTGCTGGCTGTGGCCAGATAATCCGAGCTAAGGACCTGCAGTGGGGCCAGTGGTGGCGGCTGCAGTTGCTGTTGCTGTTGCGGCTGCTGAGAAAGTTGCGGCAACAGCAGATGGGGCGGTTGGAGGGCCGACGTGGCCGATTGTGGGTACGAGGGCCATACGACCGCTTGTTGGAATGGTTCTATACAAGAAATATAGATTTTATCGAGCAGGTTTGGCGGATTGGCTGGAAGGCGTTTGTGTAGAGGAGGAGGCGTGTGGCATTTATTCGTTAATTCGGTTACCATGGAAACAACGGCGAAAAGAAAGAGAAGAAAGAAAAAAGAAAACAAAGGATGGGAAAAGAAAGAAAGAAAAACGAGAAAAAAATACAATACATATGTAAGTACAAGCGCGGTATACGAAGCGATAATTAAACAAATTTCTAACTCGAAGAAAGCGAAAAGGAACAGTGTGTGTCCGCGAGGGGCCCGCTAATAAAATCCGAAACCCGAAAAAGAACGGAAAGCACCCCAGGAAGAAGCGCCTTAACAGACAATCTTATGAAAGCAACATAAAAAAAAAAAAACACAATCGGAACTAATAGGACACAATAAACGACAAACGATGATGCTTGGCTTGGATGGCTTGGAGGCGGCCATCAACCGGCCCACAAGCGTTTTGTGTGTGAAATTAATTTATTCATCGCCCTTTCGATGCTGTAACGACCAGAACTGATCGATCCTCTCTTAGGCCCGAGGATTACCACCCTTTCTCGCTCTGTCTCATTGTTGTGTTCTGTTCTTCTTTTTATGTTTTAGTGGTACACTACTTTGCGCGTGTCGTAGAGTGGAACAATAAACTCGACTACCCACACACCATCGTCGTCTCATCATCAATCCCAATCCCCATCTTCATCTCCGACCGGAACACTTACCGATTGTGGCCGCGGCTGGTAGGAACAGAATCTGGCCGGTGCCAGGGTCGCGCACGAGCTGAAACCCGACCGGGGGCATCGGGGGCATCGGCAGCATCGATTCCATCGGGACGGGTGCTGTGAAGGTTATGAGAACGAAAAGGTTCGGAAATTATTGACCAATAACGCCATAAATAATTTACAGTGGCCCCATCGGCCCCAGGCAAAGTGAAAGCGCCGATAAGGCGGTTGCGGGGGACCCGCTCTCTCTCGCTCTCTCGCTCTCTCTGCGCGACAAGTGACTCGTGGTGTGGCGCTGGAGAAGTTTGTGTTATCTTTTTTCTTTATCAAATTTTAAATAATTCACCATAATCCTAAGTCCGGAAAAAGGAGATAGAGAGAGAAAAAGAGGAAAAAGGGACAGGATTAATCCCATCCGAGGCCTGGCAGGCATTAACGAAGGGTACACGAGAGGCAGAGAGAGAAAGAGAGAGGTCATAAAGCCAGAGTGCTATAAATTCTGGCACCAACAGCAACAGCAGCAGCGGGTGGGCTCCGCTGAGAGGCAATAATAAGTCGTCGGATGTCCAGAGTCATTTCGGGCGACACACAAGGACAACCTCGGGGTTCGTAGAAGATGCAGGGAGCGGTGCACAGTTCGTTCGGACCGAACATTGGCGATCCCAAGGCCGGAATGCGTCACGCTGAGCTGGCCGGGATGAGGCAGATTAAGGACACCAGCGACCGAGGGGGGAGAGGACCGAGGAGGGCACTCAATTTTTAAAATGATTTTTCCTTATTTATTGCACTTACGGCGCATAGGGTTCTGCTCTCCTCGGAGAAAGCGTAAATCTTGGTGCAAAAAAATTTGTTTTTAATTTCTGTACGCCAGGCCAAGGGGATTTACGGAAGTTATTGCCCCGGCAGCCCCGGCAGCCCCGGCAGCAATCGGACACGCGGTTTAACTTCTGCCGGGGCCACTACACGGGAAAATAAGGTAGGCAATAATGCGAAGGCCCAACCAACAAAAAGAGAAAAAGGTGCAAGTTTCTTCGATGACTCTTTGTAATCCCCGAATATATTGGTGCAATGTTAACAGCCACACTTCATGCGGCCATAAGTCATCCGTTTTTGTCTAGATTTTAATCCTGATTTATGACGAAACCATTCACCCTCGGGCTGGTAAGATTGATCAGCACCAAAAAAATAAGTCAGTTTATGGACGCCTTTAGACATAGGTGGCGGGGTGAACGGTGACGGTTCGTTTCTATACAGTTGTCAAATAGGACGGAACAGTGGATCTAGTACTCCTTAATCGTTCGCTAGGAACGAAACCCCAAAAAGCTTATGGAAACGAAGCTCTTCACGTTTTTAAATACGCAGAAGAACGTTCATCAATCAAACTTTATGTTTGGGCCCATCAATTAAGGACCCGTAAGGCATAAATTGCCCCGCAAGCAATCTTCTACCCGTATCACCAGCAGTGACAGTGTATTCTGTGGAACCATTTAGACATAAACGACCAATTTCGTTTGCTCGGCACACAATTATAAGGGCCTGCTGAAGAAAGGATCAAAGAAAGATTAAAATGCACGCCATTCAACCGAACAAATAGTCAAACAGTATCCAGAGATTTCTACTCCAGACTAAAGTAGGGATTTTCAGTTAGTACTAACCTTCAAAAGAGAAAGCTTTTAAAATTTCACGATTTTCTACTCATAAGTATGCGAATTGTCGCTACTTGTGTGACGCTACTTTTGTTATTTTTTAAACTATGGCTCAAACACAATTCGATGTTTTAATGTTACACTGCTTCTTAATGGGAAAAATACCGTTCAAGCGAAGCAATGGCTTGAAAAGTATTATAAGGCATTCGCGCCATCAGAAAACAACAATAAAACGTTGGTTTTCCGGCTTCAAACATGGTCGTAAAGACACCGATGATGCTGAATGCAGGGGACGTCCAAATGAGGCGGTAACATCAGACAACATTGAAAAAGTCGCGTGTGTTGGCTGACGTGGTAAAAATATCAAAAGAACGTGTAGGCTTTATATTGCGTAAGCATTTGACTATGAGAAAGCTCTGTTTAAAGTGAGTGCCGAGCGCTCACTGTTTACCAAACACAAGAACGTATTGATGATTCTGAGCCAACGGGCTAGGAACTCGAATTGCTATCTTACCATCAACCGCTGGCAGGACTTACGAATTTTTCGCTTTTAAGTGCATCGCTTGATGACGAAAGAGTTCAAAAGACTCGCACATGCGGAAACGACCGCCAAAAGATATTAGGATATCTCCAACAATTAACACTCGACCGAGAAGGTATCGGATTGCGAAGGATTGAAACGGACGGACATTCCCCGACTGCTCGTTGTCGGACTGCCTTTCCTGTGCCCGTTTCGCTTGGCACCTTGGCCCGGCGAACCGCGCCGCCATGCCATTTCTGTGGTGCGCTGCCTAGAGCCGAACGAAGAGCCGAAGCCGATTGGATTGGGCTTCGGGTCGGGTCGCTCCGATTGGTTCGCTCCGGCGCTAGGCCACGCTCCCGGAGGGCGGAGCTAACCGGCAACACCTGCGGCTCGCAGGCTTCGGCCTTCGCGGCATCGCGTGACGGAAGAACTGGGCCATGCTGACAGCAGGATGGCGTGTCGCGTGCAGCTTTCTAAAATTACTATGTTGGGCTCGATTAGAGTCCCCCCAGGAACTCCCAGACCCCAGCCGGTTCTACGGTTAAAGTAAAGTTTTTTTTTGTATTCGGTGGCCACACAAAGAGTGGTTTGATTTTTAATTAGCGTTTTTCTAGTGTTTTGCCGCGCCACAGACGTGCTAATGAGGCTTCTTCTACCCGCTCCCCGTCCGACCGTTGGCGATGCAATCTAATGGCGCAACCGAGGCCCTTTGGGGAGCAATCAATTGACCACGCCGCACACCGGCAAGGGGAGTGCAAATTTGATGCCCAGCGGCGGCTCGGGCCTCGGCCACAAGGTAGGTACTACTTTGCAGCGCGCGAAAATTAGCATATTCATTAGGGGGTGCTGGGCGCACCACCTTCGTGTGTGCGTGGTGCGGTGCGCATAACGGATTTCGTTGTTGTTAGAGCCGCGCCACCAGCCACCGGGCCTGGGCGGGCTGGGGCCAACGAATGCACCCGGAGGGGGGCTTTCATTTCTTTCTTTCTCCATTGTGGCGCGAGTGCATTTTTAGCACTTAAAAAATGGACACAACCCGCCGGGCGCGTACACACGTGTAATTATGGGTACTTTATAATGTGTGTTTAGGGTTTTTTTTGTTTTCGGGGAGAGAGAAGCGCATTTCTTCCGATCCATGTCCGTTCGCCGGGACACCGTGGTGCACGGGGAGGAAATGCAACACCTCTAACCATAGAGCGGCCGGTCGATGGTGATGATGCAACCTGCTGCAGTCCGTCCGTCCGCCCGTGCGTGCGTGCGTGCACTAACCCACACTAATAACCCTCACCGCTCTCTCTCTCTCTCTCGCTCCCCTCAGCGGAGCACTTCTCACCACCCCCCGGGGCTGCTTCTAATACCCCACCGTTCGTCTTGGCCGCTTAACGGAATCGCACCGAAACAGTACACCCGTTAGGTCATAAATCTGCATCAACTCTCCCGCGGGTTGCAACAACGCGGCGCACACACGTATGTCACAAAGAGGCACAGGCACCGACAAAAAAGGTGCAAAACGAACACGGCCTCTGAGCCGCGCCACGTCACCCTTCCCTTTGGCACGAGATTTCGTCGGTGTATCGCGTCGTTTGGTGGCCACTGTTTTTTTGTCTTTGCGTACCGTCCTCTATTTTCTTGATTTTTGCCCATACACTTGGCAACAACAACGCACTGCGCACTGGTTGTTGCAGCGGCGGCCCCGCGTGCGCGGAAGGAGATGCGGTGGTGAATGAATTATTTATAGTAAAAATATTCATATTTCATCGTGATGCAACGGCACACACGCGCCGCCGTACGCGGCAAAAAACAAAACAGGAACGCGTCGCCGCCGCGTCCGTTGGCCAACGCAACCCACCACCACCGAAGCACCGGTCGGGGGAATGTGTTTTTTTAGAAACTTTGGATTACGGATCGCAAAATACACAAGGAAAATAAGAAACGGCCACATAATACGGAGCGCGGAACACAACCAGCTGGCGCGCGCGCCCGTTGGATGTCATCCAAATGTACAGGTATAGCAGCGGCGGAAACGACTGTCATTTCCATCGCCCTACCCCCGTAGTGGGGTGTGGCTTTCTTGTGAGGTTGGACATTGGGGATGGTGGAAAACTTGATTTCAATTCCCCAACGATTTTCGCTCCCTGTATTTAGAAAGGGTGGCCAGCCAGCCAGTTTTTATAGGTTTTCCGTCCATGGACAGCACGCTATTGATGAGCGTGTTTACTAACACAGATGTCATTGGCCTACTTGGAATGGTTTTGGCAATTGGCGAACGATGCGAGATGAGCAGCGATTGCTAGGATTGCACTTTGTAGACTTGTCCCAAACGTTGCAGTAAGCCTCAATTGGTTATTGTTGAGTTTATTGGCACACATCAACCGACTTATAATCGTTCGTTCTTATTTTATTTACTATTAAAAGGTTTTTATTTTTAATCTAGAATTTCTTTGGTTTAAACAATACGAAGCATTCAAAGTTATCAAACTATTGAAGGCAAATAAACTATCTCAGTTGCGACACATGTGTCCAACACCTCTGTCAACTGTACAGATCGCAAAACATTTTCATTCCGGGGTTCCGGACGTTTTTGCCTGGGTGACACCTAAAAATTGAGCGCAAACTCCAAGCTTCGCATCAATAAAGACACCAGCCCGGGCGTGTTAGGACCAATGCATTTTTTGTTTTATACGCAGCGGCGGCATAAAAACGATGAATGAATGTAGCATCAATTTGGAACAGCTTTCGCCAAAATTCATCGCTTAAACGGCAGGAACGGCAGGCATTAAAAAACATCGAACCGAACTGAACTGTGCAATAAAATAATTTCCGACAAGCAAAAGCACTCCCAAACGTATACCGCGCGCGCGTGCAATAAATATGCTACAAAATGGGACAATTCTCACGTGTCACTAGAGCGCCGAAAAAAAACCTTCAGCGCACGAGAGAGAGCGCACATTTCCTTTTTGCGCGGAAAACGGGAAAAATCGGAATAATTCAAACGTCCGGAGGCTAATTGAATTTGGCCGTTGAATGCGTTTGATTGATTCACATGCGAGCGGGCGGCCCGAAAAAAAGGAAAGGAAACAGTATCGTCGTGTGCTGTGTTGTTAATTTCCATTTCCACTGTTCATCTTCACGCACGACTTCATTCCGGGTTACGTGTGTTTCGAAAAACGCAACACGGGACACGCACAGAGGAACACGGCGGCAGTGGCATTCATTCCTTTCCGCCTAATAAGAAGCTATTGATGCAATTGCGCGCGCGGTGCGTTGTTTAAAAAGCCGCGTCCGGCGTGCGAAAGGTGTTTTTTCCTTTGGAACGGCGTGCAATTTATGACAACATCATAGATTTACAGAGTGCAACGGCGCTAATACGGGGTTTCCCTTGCCACACTTGCGCCGGTTTAGCGAATTCATTAGAACTCAATTCATAAATCTAAACCCTTATCTCGTGACTAATCGCGCGAAACCGTGCACGTGTGGCCGCTCTCGGACACGCTGTGCCTGGCGTCGTTCGATTGCCGTGTTCGGTTATCTCTGTTATTGCGGGCTTTTTTCCCGGCCATCTCTTCGGGGGCTTTACGAGAGGCCCTTAAAAGTTCTAACTCTACGTGGGCACCGCAGCATCCGGGGCACCGCACTGCGACACTGCCTAGTGCCGCCGCCGTCACAAGAAAACTAGAATTAATGGGGATTTTTAATCGGGAGCTTAGAATGAGTAACAGCCCACCGAGCCGGCACGCCGTCCTCTGCACTGGAAGCAATTACCACGTACGGCGGGGCGGAGGCAACCATTGAAGGACGAACGCACCAGAGAGCCAGACGAACACGGAGACTCCACTCCGAGGCGGGGACTTAAGGCAAAGTTTCGCATTCGTGGAATTGCCTGCCTGCCCGGAGGGGGTTTGGCGAGAAGTGTAAAATGAATATTTCATTGGATAAATCACTAATTTATGCCAACTTTTATTTTAACTCGACCGCAATGATGATACTCTCGGCCTCTGTTGGCGCGCCAAGGGGATTGGAGTTAGCACACGAGGGAATGGGGGCCGTAAAAGGGTATCTCCATTACTCTGTTCGGAAATAGTACTACAGTTCATAACTAGACCCCCAAAATCCGTCGCAATTTGGATCATAAACTCACTCGCTGCCGGTTTCGCAGCGAAACGATAAGCGATGTTAAGAGTGTTGCGGTGCGAACGGCTTAACGCAAAACAATAAACAGCTCGTCGATTGTACGGCCAAAGGGAAATCAAATGCATCCCACCCCCAGCAGTGGCCATTATCATTTGTTGTAAAGTTACTAATTTATAACTCGCTTCACGTATAGAGTTTAGAGCTTGCACCATTCAAAGTGTAATTAAAATTAACAAATGGTAACAAAGAACGTACAGAGCGCGCCTTCGCGGAACTTAGCGGAAGCCCATTCGGAACATGCCTTTCAGTGCCGCCCGAAGGCCCACAACAAGCGTCGGAACCGAGAGAAACCGAAAACTATCGCTTAACGACCGAATATCGTGAAGCGGAAAACGAAGCATAACTTTTACCGTCAATTGTGTTTCCACATCAGATAAAGCCGGTTCACCTTCATCGCTTGGCGCCTGGGTAGCGGTGAGGTAAAACGGGTTGAATTGCGGCCGGGGCTGCCCCCCCTTTTGGGGTAAGTTCGAGCTCGAGAGAGATAGAGAGAGGGGTTCATGACTATTTGACTGGAATTGTCTCAATTTTTCAGGAAACCAGATAACCATCAAAAAGGACAACAAGAGGACGATCTCCGTCGCGCTCCGTCTCTGGCCAGTAGTTGGCGACGAAAGCTGGTAGATTGTTAGGCATAGGCTTTGCAGCCAGCCAGGACAGAGTCTTGATCGTCCCATCGACATCCGCATTCGGGCCAGTCCCTTGATGGTCGATTAGAAAAATCCAATAAATGTCAATGGCTTTGTGATGTTACCGGGACTCTGTTGGGGTCTACAACTAATCGGGTCCATCGTATCGGTGATTATCAGAAATGTCATCGGTGCGATGCACGGGGATTAGCACCGAGAGTTGGCTTTTAATGTTTTCTCTTTTGTTTCATAGCGCTCTCGCCGCCTCTATGACCGGATCGTGACGGAAACCCATTCGGTGTAACTCACGATTAACGGAACACTTTTGATGATATTTTCTCTAATATTGGAAGATGGGCTCTGGTCCCGTGCATAAAAACCTTATCCAGTGCGAATGCGAAGAGCGTAATATGGAAGCGCTCCAGTAACACGGCACAGGCAGGATCCACTTAGAGTCGTCCTTCCCGCACGGATGACGCACGCATCCAGAGTGTGCTGCAAGTGCAAGACACGTTCCGGTTGCATTTCGTACGGTGTGCAATTATACGCACGTAATAGGCACGTCTACGCCGGGGCCGGCAACAAGGCCTGGCCCATCACGACGCACAGAGATGAGGAATCGGAAAGTGGCCGACTCCTAACGGCCTCCGCTAACTGCCTCCAATTACACATAATTGGTTATTCTACGCCTATGCGTCCGTTGGACTCGAGAGTCCATCATGGGCCACAATCCTTCGATCAAAGACTGCGCTCGCGCGCTGCAACAATTGTTTGATGTTCTTTTGATGGCCTCTGTCGTCCTGCTGCTCGATCCCGGGCTCACGACCGTACTCTAAAACGCCGGGGACGGCATCGGTGGGATCTTTCAATATTACTGGCTGGCTAGCAGTGCTAAGCGCCTTTTGTGCCGGTGTTGATGATTGGCCGAAGGCCCAGCACAGAAAGGATGCATCGAATCGAAACCTACCCCGCCAGCAAAAAGGTCACACTGTAATGGAACGAAATTGGCCTAAAATTGTAATCCGTAAAAAATGTGTCATGCCGATCGTTGTCGTTGCTGCCAACTTGGTTACAACATTGACGCGATGGCGGCCGATTTGTTGCTGGGCCCGTAGAGCCGCGTAATTTAAAAGCGAAAATTTGAGACGGCACAAAAACGGCCACAGGAAGATTGCCGTCACACGAAACACCGTTACTGTACACCTCGAGAGATTTTTTTTTACAATCCCCACCGTTAGCAACAAATTGGCACTCTAAAAGCACGCCGATGGAGAGCACGGCGATGCAATTAAAAGCTGGTTCAATTTCTCCCCCAAAATTCGAGCTTCATTCCTCCAGAATCCTCCATAAAAATGAGTCGGTCATCGGTTTGATAATTCGGGGCACAAAACGAGCGTTACTGGCGCGTGCCAGGTCGGAAGCGTGTTGGAAAGTTTGCGAAATGTGTCCCGGAGCAACACAATACGCAAAACAGAACCACTCTGCCTCCGCCCGTTAGAAAGTGGAGAACTTGCTTCAATGATCAATTTGGCAACGCCGGTGGAATCCACAATTATTCGACCCAGGCTCTAAGTTGGTGCCAGACCGACACCAAAGTTGTGTTCGAATACAATTTGGGCCACTTTGTCGTGGACGTGATTAAATTTTGTAAACCCTTTTCTGAAACCGACGCGCTGTCTTATCCTGCCGGCCGCTGTCCGCCACAAAAGGGGGCTCGGGCTTTTAATTGGATAAACCATTCAAAATATTATTTGAGTAGCGACGTCTGCCCACCTCGTTCACGGTTTGGGACAGTGGGCAGTGGAAGGAACAAGGAAGAAAACAGCAACAGACCGACAGATCCTAGGTCCTCCTCTCCGAACAGAATCCTATCATTCACATCTTTTTTACCGCGACCTAGCATATTGTTCGAAACCGATCATCATCATTCTCATCGACTCGACCGACCGTTCCCAGACGAAAAGGGACATTTTTCATTAATTTTTTCGATTCCGTCTCGCCACTCCAGTGGCTTCGTTTTGTCTCCACGACGACGACACCCTTCCTTCTCCGTGTCCTCCGACGACAATCCAATAAAGGACAAACATGGGGCACATGTCGGGTTCCATCGGTCGACCCACTCACGTTTTGTGTTCAATTAATATTGAGCGCGGCAATCGGTTTTTGTAGCCAAAAATTTGAATTAGAAAGGGTTTTGATTTATGAAACATGAGAACGGTATCCGCACGCCATCATCATCATCGTTGCGAAAGTGTGCATGCGTGTGTTGTAATGCTTGACTGATGGTTCACTATCATGTGATTGTGTACCTTTTTATTGGCCCCGCTGCAAGTTACGACGGCGAAGACGAAACGAAAACGGTCCAGGGCTTGCGCGTTGATGGGCATATTTTCCATTCACTTAACGGCGGCAAGACGACGACGAGGAGACCGGCTCGTTTCGGGGAAGGTAAGCCGGTTTTATGAGCTTGAAACATGCCACACATAAATGAGAGAGTTGTTGCAAAATTACCAACAAACACACAAGCACGCACGCAGAGGGGCGCACGCGCTTGGCGATCGGCTTAAGGCGGTCGAGGATGTTCGCTTTTTATCGCCCCAAACGCTTGACCTCCTGTGTGCCCGCCGGAATGGAGACCGCGCTTCTTGGAATGGGGTCTCCACATCAAAAATGGAAATTTGCATACATTTTATGTTGCAAATATTTGGAGGGATTATTAGCCGGCGATAAAAGTCCCTCAACTCAAAATCATAATCCCCACGCGCGCCATTTGGCGGGGAACTGTTGATGCCCCAAGGCAACCCGAATCGGCGCGCGGTCTCTCTCTCAATTGATGTGTCGCTTCAAATGATAAATATACAACTTCATCCGTTGCGGCACCCAGCCCTGTCGGGAGTCGCGCGTGAACCGGTGTCACATAAACAAGGCACCGAAAAGATATCGAAACAAATCAAAGTGACAGTTATGATGTGGATAATTGGGTCTCTCTCTCGACTCTCGGCCGGCCACGGGCGGCAAGGGCGGCGAACATCTGGCGATGGCCGTGCCGCACAACTTCAAAGCATTCGATTTGGTTGATTATTGAACAGAATACGGCCTAATCCTCAGCGTACCTCGTGGCGGGGCCCCTTCTCCCTTTTGCATGCGAATCTGCAAAAGAAAACCGAAAAATCTGACACATACGGCGCATACAGAGAGAGCGTTGGTGTGAAGCACACCGAGCGATAACCGAGCGAGAACTCGGGCTGTGTTGGGCGTCAATTGGTCACCCTGCGAGGGTGACGCATCCTTTCTTCTCTCCCTTCTCCCGGGGGTCGAAGTTAATGAAATCTCGCCCTGGCCGACAGCCGGGCTGTCAATCAACGGCACAAAGTGCGTGCGTCAACAATCAAGGGTCATCGGCTCTGGGTAGGGAGAGTGTGACTACCGCGATCAGTAAGTAATGAGGCCGGAGGAGAGTTTTGAGCCGAATCTGGGGTCTTATCAGCATCCGTGATCGGTGTGTGCGGTTTGCAAACGAGCAAACGATTGTTATCGAAAACGGTGGCGATGGCGATGGCATTCTGCGTGACAGTCGGAACTGAATTACCTCTCATCAGTGGGTCTATTATGTGGTAGTAAACAATATTTGGAGAACAGGTTCCTCTACAAGGACTGTCCGGGACGACCCCTCGGTCGGTGCAATCGCAATTAAAAGTTTCTTCCCACCCGGCACACACCAGGGACGACCACGGGAGGACTCAACCACCCTCCAGGGATTAGAGGGAGAAAAACGCGGACAAGCGGAACATTAGCGCCCGGGACTGCAGCAGCCTGCACGGTGCGGTGCGCAAACACATTTAATACAATAGACAAACACTGAACAATGTCACCCTTTGGGTTTGCCGAGAGTGACGTCGTCCTGAGACGATCTCCGGATCTTGACGTTGCACTCGCCGGGTTTCCCTTTTTGTCACCACGTCATACGGAACGACAAAAAAGCCGTATCGTAGACCAGCAAATCTAACAGGAGAGAGCGTATGTGTCGGTTGTCCTGCCGACGACGTCCTGTCCCTGCCGGCCGACCAATTGAATGCCGTTTGTAGCAAGAAAACATTTTTGAGGTTTCGTTATCGCTCTGGGACACAATCGGTTCCCAATCGCTCGCCGCCGTTGGATACGGGATTCAGAGCGCGGCATGGTTACGCGATCAATCCTGCGTGTGGCTTCCTTTTTATCAACACCCAAAAAAGAAGGGGAGCCGCACGATTCCACCAAAATATTAAACGAACGTCGGTCGCATTGACGATAAATTAACAATGGCGCTCGCGCCCATGGGAAAATGTTAGCCTTTAAGGACGCGCCCGAAGACGCCAATCGACAATCGCCAGAAATATTACCCACTTTACATGCTTATCACCACACTCGGGGTGTGGTGGCTCGGGGCGACACTTTTAATTGACTTTAGATTAGACACGCTTGACGCTCTCTCTCTCTCTCTCTCTTCGTCGGGAGGCCACCATTTTGAAGATGAATTTGGTGGCGCGCGCGTCCTCTCCGCGACCGAGCGGAGGCAATAATGAAGAGTTATGCGCAAGGTTCGCCGGTCATCACGTGACCGGTCCTCGGAGCGGCCCAAAATCCAATTCGAGCGCGCGTGAGAAATGGCACCCACTTTTTTGGGTTAATGAAATAATGATACCGTCAGCGTGGTTGGCCCAGCGCGCGCGTCCTGTTGGGATGTGTTGTCCAGACCAACCACACAACGAAGGTTCCGTCTTTCTCCCCGTTCTCGGTTCGCTGTCGCTGCCATTCCCGCACATTAAATTTATTCTCCACTTCGTCAACGATTGCCGCGCGCCAACGATCTCCTCCATTTGTATGTGATCGCGTTTGTGGCGAGGCCGTGCTGGACCCGCACACTTCCATCACGGACGGACGGACAGAGGGCTTCCGCCTTCATCATCACGTCCCGCACACCGCATGAATCTAATCATCTCCCGGTGGCCCGGCCGGCGACGAGTGGGTTCCGCCGCCGCCGCCGCCGAACCCGATGATGTAATTAATTGCCGCCTTGAGATTAAATGTTGTGTTAAATATATGTTAATGTCATGTAGATTGGCAGTCCGGAGGAACTGGAACCCCCCACCCCCATGGCAACAACAAACCGTGGGAGCCACCACCCGTCCACGTCATGCCCAGCGGTGTGGACGGGCGAAGCAAAAAAAAAATGAAACAAGGTAAACAACTTCCATCCCCGAACGGCGGTCAATTCTGGTTTTTTCATTTCCGCGACCACGCAAATATTGTTCTATCATTGGCCGCGCGCTTGGTGCAATACTGTAAGCCGCCGCCGCCGAGGGCCTGTGGGAAGATTAAACAACATCGACCGGGGACCCCTGAGAGGCCCGGGTCCATCCCGGGGAGATTATGCATATTTATACGGGGGTCCTCGGCTGGGTCGTGTGCACTTACAGGTTGGCGCGCCAGAGTGATTGCAAGATTTAATTGCATCTTTATGGGCATCACACCGCTTTGGTGCGCCGAGTGACGGATCGACGGTTAATGGGTTGGATGGATACGGATTCCTCTTCCAATTTATTCGCTTCGGAATGGGCAGCAAATTTATAATTAAATTGCCCCAATAAAACCGAACCGCAGCACCACCAAGCGTTCTCCCGATAATTCGTTGCTCGAAGCGTGGAGACGCTTGGTCATTTGCTCGATCGCGGCCGATCGTTGTGATTGGCCGGATCCGCCGACTGCTCGAATCGGCGGGCGGAGCATCGGTGATCGCGCGCGCGATCGTGTGCAAGAAAAGGACGGAGTTGCGGTGGCGTGTGTTGCACTTACCAGGATACTGCCACAGGGCCGGCGGAGTCCGGACGGCCGCGTTGGTCACGCCCATCGTGACGGCGTCCGAACCGAGCGGAATCATGGCAGAGTTGGTGCCGGTGAAAAACATGTTCTGGCCGAGGCTTGGCGTTGCGCAGCCTGCGCGAGACGCGAATCGGCGGAGAGAGTGAGAGAACGCGATCGCGAGTTTTTGATGAATCGCGGCGCGGCGAGAGATCGTCGTGTTGCGCATATGAATGAGCGCAAATGCATCATCATCATCGTGATCGTCATCGAAGCAGCAGGCGGATGATGGTGGCGGGCGGGAACCGAGAAGAGAAACAAAACAATTGAATGAGTGATCGATTCTCGTTCGCGAAGATCGATGATACTGCTGTGATTTTGGATGAGGTGGTGGTGCCGGGCGGGGGGGTACGCGGTGGGAAAGGATCGAAATGATGGATGACGGTGAGGTGAGTTGCGCGCGCTCTCCGCAGCCGCCGCTAATAGCTTCTCGCAGGGCGCAGGCGTACTCGACACTTACCCAAATCGGGGGCCGTCGTCGTCGGACCGGGGCCGGTGCCATTGACCGAGCAGCCTGCTGCGGCCGCTGCTGCCGCGGCTGCCGCCGCTGCCGCTGCCGCGAATCCGAAACCGAAGCGGTTCAGCTCTTTGGTCTGTAGCTGGGGCGACGACGACGCCGCGGTGGCCGAGCTCGAGGAGCTCTCCTGGAGCCGCTGGCGGGCGACCGCGATGCCAACCGGGATGTTGGCGTTGGCGTTGTTCACCACCGCACCACCGGATGGCGGCGGATGGGCGGAAGATTGAACCGAGGCTGCTATCCCGAGATGGTGGTCCATCGTGGCGCTTACGTTGGCAGCACCGCCGGAGCCGGGATTCGAACCGACGGCACCACCACCGGCGCCGGCGCTGGCCGGTCCTACGGTGACGTTGCTGATGATGCTGGCCGAGCTGTGGCTGAGAATGTTGCTCCGGGTGGTGGTGGTGCTGCTGCTGCTGGCAACGCCGGTGTTGCTGGTGCTGCAGCTGATGGCGGCCTTCGGTGAGGAAGCCTCAATCTTTATGATCGCATTCAGGGCCGTCGTGTTGGACGAAGCTTCGAAGCTGTTGGACGTCGTCACTTCGGACACTTGGCACGGTTCGCGTTTAATCTGCAAGAAGCAAAGGTGCGACGGGAGAAATGAATTTTAGGCGAAATGACACACCCAAGGATTCGGCGAGCTATGAGTACATTTATAATACCATCTCTTCAGCAGACACCCAGTTCGCTTAATCTCTGACCCCGAAATGGCCCCTCAGGGAGCTTACGGACCGGAAACTGACCACCATAAACCGACCGGCTTGAAAAGGCTAAGTGAACGTCTTAAGAATCGGCCCAGCTGAAAAAGGGAGTGAACTGTCTGTGTTTGTGTGGCGTCCGACCCGAGAGGTCAGGGGCCTCAGCCGCCCCCGCGACAGTCCACCCAGCCAGCCACCCACCCACTGTATCTACCCTCTCTGTCAGGCGAAAGCTCATAAATAATTAATCAAAATCACCGTAAACTGACGAAACACGACGACCTAAGGGCGGACAGCACACAGCGCACTAAAAACGTACGGACATTAAAAAAACGTTTGCGGGAGACCCAATGGACACAACAGAAAGGGCGCGGCCCGCAGTGGACAATGACGGTGAAACAATGGATTTCGGGAAGTTCGTTCCCGGTTCCGGTGGGCCGCCAAGAAGCCACCATCACCGTATGTCCCACCGATGTGGGGCAACGGGGTTTTATGATTTTGTGCCAAATAAAGCGCCAATTTCGGGAGCCAGATCGCCGGAATGCGCTTCTCATTATCAACCACCGGGATCCGGCCACCGTCGCACACGTCGCAATAAAGCAACCGTTAATGTGTTTCGTTAATATGACGCGATGTACAGTTTTATTCCTTTCGCGCAAATAAACACCGCCCTTTCGAAGTGATTGGGGGTCGGCCGGGCGTTTATGATAATTCCATTGTCCGTCCGATTCACACAAAAGTCCCCAACAAAGCAGCGGGCGCGCCGAGCGCAGCATTTAATAATTCAGCGGCACAACCACACATAAATTGCATACACAATTTTCTGCCATTACCCGAACGGCCGCGGCCGCCGCCGCCGCCGGCTCGGAAAGTGACATTCGTCATCCGATGAGTGGCACCTTTCAGGGGCTGCTGCTGCTCCTGCAACATGGCGTGGAATGTTTAGCGCGCCTGTTTGGGCCGAACAACCTCTCGCGGGACGTGGACGAAGAAAGACACATTCGAAAGGCACAAGAAACCCATCCCGAACCCGGCACAAAATGGCCGGGCGAAGGACGACGGCGGGGTGAACTATTCGCGGAACGTAATTAAAAAATTAACAGCCGCGCGATGGTGCGATTCGTGCGACGGCAAAAAAACAGGGGAAATTTTGCTAAATGCACCACACGCCACCATTTGCGGCCACCACCGGGAGAGGATGGTCGATGGGAGAGAATTAATTTGCGATTCGCCGGAACGGGCCCCATTTTCTTTTTGCCCAACCCGTACGTCCGTCCGTCGTCCGTGCCGTTCTCTTCTCGGGTGACACAATTCCCCCGCCGGGGACGGCGGTGGAGACGGGTGATGCATCTGGCAAACAATGACATGCATGTTTTTGTGCCTTTTTCTTTCGCACGACCTGCACTTTTCGTCTCCTTCGGGCGACAGAGAGCGAGAGAGAGAGCGAGTGCAATGTGAATTTATAATTGCAACGAGTGAAATAAAAGGAAGCCTCGGGACACTCGACTGCTGCTGCTGCTGCTGGTTGTTGTTGCTGAACTCCATTGGGTCGAACATTTAAGGGACTCGACGAAACGATTGCTTCCAGGGCACGATCCTCACGCTAGTCTAAGAATGGCCTCGCGCGATCGAACTCACACAATACTTTCGCCATCGCCTACTCGAATTACACATTTTTGGCCGGCCGTGGTTTGTGGTACGGAAAACGGGAACCAGCAACATTAATTACATCCATCACGCGCTCCGGCATTCCGATGCCCGACCCACCAACGAGAGCACGGGTGCTTCGCTTATTTGCATCGCGTTTTGTATCGACCAAGAAAGTCCCAGTGCTCCAGTGGCCAGTAGTTCCCCCGTCTGTTTCCTTGGGTTGTGAATTCGAGGCGATCGAGGGCTTTAAATGGATCGCACTGCAAAATAAGGATCCAGTTACGGTGACACTGTGCTGCGTTAAAAGCATTCCTTGTGAACAATGCGGGAAGAGGGGTGCCCGAACCTTGACTCCTGCGCCCAATCGGAGCCCCTCCTGGAAACTGACAGGTCTAACCCTATGAAAGCCAATTTGATCTTCTTCATTATGTTTTTTGGCAAACTTGACCTTGTTTTGACATCAGACAAATGATTTCATGTTAAAAAAATAGTTTGCAACGCATCTTTGAAGAGGTTAAACCATGTCGATTTTTGGGCCTGAAAATGACGTTTCGCGGGTCATTGCTTTTCTGCTACCCGCTGAAGAAAACTGCTACAGAATCGCATCAAATGTTTGTCGTAGCTTGTTTTTGGGAGATCGTAATGCTTTAAGCGGTTTAAAAATGGCGACATTGTCTTAACAAGCAAAGAGTGTCAGCGGACTCCATTAATGGGACTTTCTGGTTTCTGGTGGGACCAGAAAGGTGTGGTGTATCACAAGCTCAGAAAACCTGGTGGAATCACTAATACAGATCCGCGCTACCGACAACAAAAGATCAATTTGAACCATGCATTGATTGAAAAACAACCACAATGGCCCAGAAGACACGATAAGGGGACTTTCACCAGACTTGACCCCTTCTTATTATCACTCATTTTAATTCATTTAATGATTGGGAGAAACGCATATCTAGCGATGACATCTCGTTTGTATATACATCTCTGCATCATCTCTACATCTCTGTAAACAGAGTTTTTCATTTCAATGCAATAAACATTTGATTTCTTAGAAAAAAGTCTCTCTCTCTCTCGACATCTCTGCTGGTGCAGGTCAGTAAACTAAACTCCGATTTTAGTGTAAGGTCTATTCGATGAATTTCTACAAAATATTCCAAGTTCAAGAGATCAAAACTTTTATTCAACAGCGGACCATCAATCCAAATGTGGTCCATTTCCAGAAAACTCACTACTCTGCCTCACCCAGAAGGAGTTGAGATCCAACGCACGGAGAGAGCGCAATTGGCCCTAACGTCATGGATTATGGCAGTTTAGGCAAACCCAAAGCAGGATTGAGTTGCGAAATCGCACCCACAGATCGCTGGCAGGTGGTGCGATCTGGGAGCATCCGGTGGGCGAAAGGGGCGAGCGAAAGATTAACACAGTCACTGGCGCGCGTTCGTCACAAAATCACAATCTGCCGCCGGTGGTTGATGGACGCGCGCATCAAAAGGACGCCGAAGCCAGCCACACTATCTCTCATCCATTTCGGAATGGAACGGAAACTTACGTGAGCAACGGTTCCGATGTCCGTGTCACGACGACCAGCGCCGCCGCCGCCACTGCTGCTGCTGGTGGCGGCCTCGTCTGGCGTTCGATCGACTCGCACCGAGCGTCGCTTCTTGGTCGGAAGTCGCTGTTCGGGGTGCGTCGTGCTGCAGCTGGATGTCGGCAGCAGGACGGCTGCAGGATCCGGTGGCTGAGCGGCGACGTGTGCCGAGTGCAGGGCGGCCCACCGACGCCGGGGCCTATGATTGACAGCCTCGCTAGATGGCGCTGAGGAGCTAGGCTTCGCCGCAGTGGACGTGGACGACGTGCTCGTGGTCAGCAGCGGAGTCACCGTCGTTTGAGTGACGTTCTTCGCTGCACCGGGCTTCCGGTCCTCCACCCCGTAGTCTTCCTCCTCGGCAGCTCGAAAGTCCGGGGCCGGGGCCGCCTCGAGCTGCTCCGGGGCACGCTGGACCACCGCCGGGTGTTGGCGTGGGGCCGCGCTGGTCTGCCGATCCTCGATCGCTTCTTCCAGCAGCAGTGTGTGGAACTTGCGCTCGGGCTTGCAGTGATGCAGCTGCTGGCTGGTTGTGGTGGTGGTTGGGCTCACGGCCAGGGTGGCCGGCTTAGCGTCCTCGGTGGTAGGCCGACATCGGAGCAGCAGCAGCTCGCGCTTGAACCGATCGACGGAAGCTGATTTATTACGCCAGCAGCCCCGAGTGTCATCAACCGTGTGGCCCAGGCCCGGTTTGGTTTCTGCTGCGCCGTCGGCGCCACTGTAGTACTGTTGTCGCCGTCGCCGCTCCTTGTCCGGCGTCCGTGTCCTTACAAACTGAGTCCCGGTCCGGTCAGGAGCAGCGCTTTCGGGTGAATGGAAGCTGCTGCTGCCGCTGCTCACGTGCGTTACGAGCGTGTCCGACGACGGGACCTGAGCACGGAAAAGGGGGAACGAGCAAGGAACGCAAATGACAACCTTGCTTCCTGTGTTTGCATCGCGTTTGCTCAACGTCAGCCAGCCCTTTTTTTGGTTTTTGGAGGGACGAGCGCCAAAACCCAAGCACACGCATCGTTGCGAGGGCACAACAGCATCGTGCAGATAAATTAATGCTTCCACACAAAGCCAAACACACACAGCGAACGAGCGAGCGATGATGAGCGGGTGGGTTGGGCGATGAATGAGCGCAAATCACTAAAATCAACACAACATTACGCGGGCGGGAGCAGAGCGAAACGGACGAGCCGCGCACGCGAGTGTAGAGAGCGGAATTTCGGGGCTTTCGAGAACCCTCACAGAATAGAGAATATGGTTTCCGTTAAATTCTGGCCCCGTTTTAAAGTGGCATTCAATAGCCTGACGGGCGCACCTCCCAAAATGAAGCCAATATTGTGGTGGGTGTCGCGCGTTCGTTCGTTTCTTATTTGCCCTCGGTTTTGGGATTTTTTTTGGCGGAATAGGAACTCAGGATGCTTTCTAAAACCAACAAAGCCTACGAAACATGCAGCAGAACACAGAATATGCTACAGAATGCGTGGGGGATGTGTGTGTGCGTGTGGATGAGAAAGGACACCGCACCTCCGCCGAGCCGAAGCCATTCCCCCCGTGAGCCGGACCACTCGTGGCCGCGCGCTCTTGGCAAAGGCTTGACTATGGCCTGGGTCTGGTGGTGGGGTGTGCTGTTGCTACCAAGCCCCCCGAAGCGATACGTCCGTTCTCGGTTGGGAGCATAGGTTTTGACGCCTTCGATACCAGATACAGTACTAGGTTGTTCAAAAAGTTCGTAGCCTCGATAGCAGAGGGCGCTGCTACGGGTCTTATTTTTTTTGTTCTATTGGTACACTCTTCATATGAACGTATGTGAAGTTTCAGTTCAATCGATCACTGAATTTAACCCATTTAGTATCGACTTGTCATAGTGTTTTTTACAATGGAAAAATTTATGAACGAGTGTTGAAAGAGTATAGGAACCTTCGCCTTCAATTAGTCTTCGCCATTATTGAAAGGGGGCTTTCTGAGTTTAAACGTGGTCGTACAAGCCTTCAAGACGATCCACGTCAAAAACGTTTAAAAACGGACACAACACCTGAAATCGTAGAAAAAATACAGGATATCGTACTGATGTGACTGAAAGAGGTTTAGAAGAACCCTTAGGCATCTCATTGGGTAATGTAAGCTATATTTTGAAGCTTTTACGAAAGCATGAAGTGAATCAAAATAAAATGCTAAGGGATGGTATGAACTTGGTGCTTCGGCTCCTAAACGAGTTCGTGTCCAGAAACCGCCGAAAAAGGGGTGTTAGCATCGGTTTTTTGAGATGCGAATAGAATTTTGTTAGCGGTTTGTTACTTGCAAACTGATAAAACAGTAAATTCCGATTATTATTGTAACCTCTTTGACCTTTAGAACCTTATGGAGCTGAAGGAGAAAATTCGTGAAAATAAACCCGGTTTGCAGAGGAAAACATCCTCTTTACACCCCGTCACAAGCGCATTTCGAAAATGATTGATGCATTTTTGGAGCAGTTTCTCACCTCAGGGATGGAAATTCACAAATTGGAGTCTCGTTGGAAGCAGTGTATTGATGTTTAGGGAGACTATACTGAAATTGAGTTTGTCTTATCGAAGATCGAAACTTATTGAACAGCCTAGCATTAATCGGGAGAGACCACAACACCCCACACAGCGAGACACAGCTAGCGTATCGGTGTGTGGTTGAAGATAAGCAGTGTGAACGAGGAGGAAGTTGATAGCATAGGTTGGCGGCTGCAGTACTTACTTGTATCTGTAGTGGTTCTATGGTGCCATGCTCCCAGCGGCCGATGCAGGTTTCGGTTTTCTTCGCGACCGCAGTAGTGCCATTGATAAAGTCCGTCTGCGATTGCACGAAAATGCTGCTATTGGCCTGCGCGACAAGGAGAGAAGAAGCGGAAACAGAAGGAGAATTGTTATCGGGGCATCGCGGCATCGAAAGTGCATTTTTAATCCTATCAAACACGGCCATGTTTATTCCCGCAGCTCCAGTCAGCAAGAAGTCAAATAGGCCGTAGCAAACATGGCAGCTTCGTGTGGCCGTCTCTCTCCCTATCAGGGGAAGTAATGTTTCCACAGCTCATCAATAATCTTGACGACGGAGCTGCTGCTGCACCCAAATCCAGCCACGGAACGGAAACGTGCCCGCTGTGTGTGCGGTTCCGGATCGACACCACGTCGCGAGTCTGTCTGTCCAAACCCCGAACCGATCGAAGCAGAACCGCGCGGTCCAGGGCCTTTGATTAATGACACTTTTCCCTCGCTCACCACGCGCCGCAGCAGCAGTCCCACGCAAGAAGCCGAAGAAGAAGGAAAAAACACGAGTCGACCATAATCGATCTTCGCGCGGTATGACTTTCGGGTCCCGGACCCGGAGGAGACGAGAACCAGAACACGAGATCGCACCGGAGCGCGTCCGCGTGATTGACGTGTGCCGAGAGGCAAGGCACGGCACGGCAGGAGATGTTGTCGGCGGCCCCGAAATCCGACGATTTCCATTTTCAACGCCTTTTCAACGGCAGGCGGCTTGGGCGTTGTTGGGCAGCGTAGGGTAATATACTCACTTGACTAAACGAGAGTGCCGTTCCGGTGCTGTGGAAGTTCTTGGCCACCAACTCCAGCGGTGAGCAGGGCAGAAACGGTGAGCCTGCCGGGGGAGTGTTATAGCCGCTGGCCGCAAATAGCGATTCGGTCACTGCAAAGAAATCGCGGAGAGAGAGAGAGAACAGAGAGTTAGAGAAGAGGACACATCTCATAAGCTTCGTGAGGTGATTTGGGATAACATAAATTTATTAAACGAAAAACTTTTCCAACTTCTTCCTCGATTGATTTATTGCCCCATTCGGCCCGCACTCACAAATAGCATAGCGGTGCGCTCGCAAGTCTATTAAAAAGATTACCAAATCAAAATAAATAATCGACGGCAACTTTCGTGGGACCATTTCCGACCGACGGAGAGGCAACAGAACACGAAACGAAGAAGCAAAACAGCAGAGAGCCAGAGAGAGAGTGTGGGTCGCGGAGGGTAAAGGCGCAGCGTAAGCGTAAAACCTTAAATTTTTGAAAATGGCACAAAACAAAGGTCGAGACTTGGCGGAGGAGACCCAACCGAAGAGAAGGAAAAATTCACATTTCAGAATTGGCCAAGATGGACGCCCGGCGGTGGAGTGGAGTCGGCTGGAACTCCAACTGGGTAGGCAGGGGACAAACGAGTCCCCGTGAATGCATGTCACGGACTACGGCATACCGATGCTAATGCCCGGCGAGGACGCGAGAGCGAACGAGAGGGACAGCGAGCCAGAGTGAATGGGCCCGGGAAAGTCGTCGAATGGCAAGTGGAGATGATGGAGAGGGGCTCGTCGAGTGGGCTCGAGTGGCCAGGGGATAAATGAACGAACCCGGGTTCCCGGGCCACGGCTCACGGCATAAAAGAAAATACACGACGAACCGACGACGACGACGTGATCCGGAATGAGATGGAGATAAGGCGGACCTCCGGGTCCGGATCGGCCGGCCGAGCGAAAAAGGGCACAACACGCAGCAGCAGCAGCGAGAATGGGCGAGAAAGAATGGAAAGGTTCTACTAGCGCGGGGCTGGCCAGGCAGAGGCCAGGCTAAAGGACACTTTACACAGGCGACGAGCCGCCGTTTTTTTCCTTTCAATATTTGGTCATTTTTTTGTCGTTGTTGCTGCTGCTATTTTTGCTTAGAACGCGGTGGAGCCGGGGCAGAGGCCCTCTCTCTCTCTCTGTGCCCCCGCCGGGTTCCGTGTGTCAAGGGTCCCGAGTGCGCGATTTGACGCGGGACGCGATTCGCCCCCTTTGGGCCAAAGGTCTTGTGAAAAAGGGAGCCAGCGAGCCGGGAGGACACTCTCGAAGGTACTAGAAAGGTACTGCAAGGCCCCCAAAGAAGATTGAACGGGAGATTATGAGATTTGTTCTCCTTCACGGCGAACCCCTTTGGCAAATGTCTTTTTCGGAAAAACTGGGAAAAACAGGCTGTTTTCGGGGGAGGAACTTGAGTTTGTGGAACTGACACAGCAAACGTTCATTAGAATCTACACATGTTTGTAACCGTTTGCACGACGTACTAACGACGTATCACGAAATGATCACGATCAAATGGGATGCAAACACTTCAGGGTGATGTAAGGACCAAGAACTATCTCGCCACAAATCCAGTCAGGTTCGAATCACAGCATTACGCAAAAGACGCTTAACACTCAAATAGTATTCTTCATTGACAGGTTGGCGATTTGGAAGGAATTCATGTTGAACTAAGACCTTTCAATACTATACCTCATATTTAAGGAAAAAAAGGACAATGCGGAGCTTATGAATCACGTTCAATTTATCAGCAAGCATTACTGCACCGAGTGTCAACCTCATTTGGCTTAATTTTGGGTTCAACTGACGGGACAGCTTCCAATATTCTCCAACGAAGTGACGTAGAATCGTCATCCGGGCACAATCGGCCCTTGATATGTAAGGACGGCCGCCAAAAAAAAAAATAAATTTCAAATGTCCCAGGTCAACGCTCAAATTGCTCATTACATTGCTACACCGCCCGGTTACATATCCGCGCGAAGCCATCCGAAATGCCTGGCCGAAAACGAATTAGGTGTTCACCACGGGGAGAGCGCGCCCCGCACATTAGAGTCTCCCAGCACCACCGCCGGTCATTGGCGTGTTGCGCTGTCGGGGCTCTAACAAGCGCGCGTAGGGCCCGCTGCTGCTGCTGCTGCTGCTGCGGCCCAGGCTCAGGCCCAGAGTGGCCCCCGATGGGTACGTGATAATTTATAACGAGCTGCAGCCATTGGCGCGGGCTGTTGGAGTTGCCCAAAGCCCACGGCAAACTTGACCAAGAAATGGACGGCTTCGGCAGGACCGGGGGGGGGCCGTGTGTGTTGTCGAGAGAATTTGCGCACAACGAGCGGGAATGAGGGACCGGGACCGGGTGATTTACGACCCTGGTGGTGGTGTGCCGGTGTTTCGAAAGAAACGAGTACTTCCAGCGCCAAAGTATGCTGCAGCGGCGCACAGGCTGCAATTGGGGTTTGTAAATAATTCTCCCCAGCTCTGGTGCCCCAGTCTGCTGCTGTGTCCGGCGAGGGCGCGCGGCGTGGCCTTGGCTGGAAGAAAACCGGTTCCGGAGAAGGCGGGAATGAATTTGGTCAAATTTTCGATTAGACATTTGGCCCGGAGCACTCTCCCTCCCCGCCGGCCGGTGTGTGGTTGTGGGGAGCATTAATTTTCGGCCACACATCGCCGGGTCCCAGCACTGCAGAGTCCGCATGTCACAAAGTGTCCCTGGCGGCTTATCTGCCACTTCGGCCGGTGAGAACCGGTACATAGCCAGCGGCGGCGAGGGTACTAATACTAATTGTTGTACCAGAGCAAGCAACCAGAGTGTGCCAGGGGGGGCCAGGGATTGGGAAAACTTTTCGCCACACGAACGGACCCATATTTAATACCTTGGAGGTTGTGCCTCTGGGACACGTTCCGCAGCAAACAGGTCCCTCTAGTAGCCGACCCAAAGTAAACCAATAAATCCCTGGTAGCCTCTGACCGAGTCACCCGGGACTCGGGACTCGGGACCCGGGACCCGAGGCCGATCGATCAGGTTTTTGGGAGCCACAACAGAGCCCCCGGAACAGCGGAGTTGGCGAAAAAGTCAACCGAAATGAAGACTTGGGAAATGGAAGTCCAGAGTCCAGTTTCTGGCGGAGTCCGCGGCGTAGGCGAGAGAGCTGAGCCTCGACATCCGAAGGCCTCGACATGACAGATCTCGGATTTGCTCCATTGCTACGGCACGTCGCCCCGAGAGATCGCGATATCACAGCAGTCAATCTGGCGAATATGGCGGAGGCTGAGATCATATAAATTAAACGTCAGCGTCACGCTAGAGATCGCAGATCGCAGATAGTTTCCATTATAATCGCTTTCTGTCCGGTTGACCACGATTGACACGGGGTTCAATCGAACAATCCGGTTTAACAACCCGATAACTAAGCCGTTCCATTCGCAGTACCGGAGAATGTGGAGTTTTGCGGATTGTTTGCGGAGTGTCTTAGACAATATCTGAATAGGGTTTTGATCCATCAGGTTTTTGAATTTGAAACTACCGATTACTTGACCTTTGAAACGTCAAACTTCATTCTGTAAATTTAAACGATTAAAAACGTTGACATGGTTTTTAAGTTGAAGACGACGGCGACATGGCCTGTTTGCGTGTTTTGTTGCGTTTTTCATTCCTTGCGGTGTAAAACTTGCAGACGGCCCGGCATCGGAGTGCCCTGTTCCAGAGATGCAAAAGTTCCGGAGACGCCACAGTGTCTGCAAAGTTCCCCACGTGCCTCTGATTGCCAACTTGACTGGCGTTAAGTGCATCCTAATACCGCCGGAGGTTCCCCCTTTAGCGGCCCGGTGTGTATCATCTTTCCTCAACAATGTCCTCTCTCTGACAGTTTGTTACAAATTCGGCAGGACGACGACAATAATGGGTGGCCAAAGCCACCATGCGGCAGCAGGGCATGTATTTTTAAGCAGACACCCGACAGTCAGTGGTGTGGTGGTGTTTCTTGGCATTCTTCAAGCTTATCCACAAAATCCCAACAGCAAATAGGACGGCAGGGCTAGGGGGCTAGAAAAATGGGCCTCTTCTCTAGCCCAGCACTAGGCGGGGTGGACCTCTCTTGCTCCGGTAGCTGCTGGCTCCACTTTGTGTCCCATGTTAAGCAGGATTATGAAGAAACCGAGCCGCTGCTGCTACGGCGGCCGGAACACGGTTGCACATTGTTCCGTTGCATAACCCGGATGAGTGTCTTTTTCCACCACCCCGGGGGGAGTCAATGACCGAGCGTCTTACTGGGCTGGACTGGGCTGGGCTAGCACACCAGGCTTAGGGGACTGGGACCTTAACACCACCACGGAGAAGTACCGGTGGCATTATGAGCCTCAGCCGAAAGTTGACAAGCGCTGCCGGGCCTGGGCCGAGAAGTGACACAATAGGGAACACGGAAAAGAAAAAGTAGTCAGTCGGCCAGATAGATGGGCAAGGTTTCGACACGATATAAGCCGTCTTTGCCGTCACAGGACTTAGGCCCCGGAAGACGGTGCGTGTGCGTGTCTTGGGCTTGGGCCTTCAACGTCCTATCTTTCTATCTCGAACCGTCGGGGACAGTGTCCATTTCATAGCGCACGCAGCGACATCGCTGACTCTCTGTGCCTGTGTCAGAGGGGCCGTCAATATGACAAGACCGGACATGAAAAGGATTCAAAACGCAGGCACAATGTGACAGGCGGGATACGAAGACAGGCCACCGGTTCTTGTCGTCGGCCGTCCCGTGCGTCATCATCTTTGCTCATCTTTAAAACCGGTGGATAATAAAATTGAAATAGATACGCTCCTCCTGGCCGGCCTCGACGACGGCTGAGAAGATGGCTCTCGATGGCGATTCCGGATAGCGGCAGTGAAGATGGTGGATTGCCCACACTCCAAACGGTGACGAATTTTCTACCGCTTTGGAGGATCCGACTAAACGACCTTTAGAGTTTTACGACTCCCTCTGCTACGGACCTGGGGGCTCTCTCCTTCTTAGAACTGCTTCTCGGCCACACGGCTGGGCTTGGCTGGGCCGGGCATGCATCTCCATTTATCTTCACGAAGTTTTGTTTATCTTGAGAAACACTGCTGCTGCTGGTCCGGGTGGACGACGACACAGACCAGAGACTCCGATGGATGATGGTGAACGATGAGCGGCAGCGGCCTCGCTGCCTATATCAGGAGGGCCAACAAATACTGGCTCTGGTTGAGCGGACAGGAACAATAAAATCCGTTCGCCAGATAGGGCCGCCGCGCGCGTCTTGCTTATATTAGAAAACCCCAGTCCAGCCAGCCAGCCAACATGTGGGCGAGTGCTTCCGAAGGCAGCTTTGGCTCAGAAAAATACATCTTCGCCTGGCTGAGAAGGACCAGAAGGCGCACCCAGCTGGATCAGCGATAGTCACCGGTCAAGATTCTAATGGAATCTCTCACACTACCCGAGAGAGACATTTACATGTCACTCTCTCCATCGATCCCCGGGAGGATGATAGTGAAAGCTCTGTCCGATAAGATTCCAGGATGCAGCATTGTTTATTTTCTCTACTCCAACCGACAGGATGTTTCTACCCCGTTGGCCATATCTTAACAACGGAAGGGTCCCTCCCTACAGATTGCGAAGGACTATTGGCCAAAGTGCCTTCCTTGGCCGTGAATGGGTTTTGAGCAATGTGTCAACATCAAGATTCTTTGCTATCTCGAGACAGCTTTCTTTCGAGACCGCTGGTCACGTTCGGGCAGTGTTTTCTTGTGCGTGGCGAAAACCAACACACGAGCAGTTTGTGAGAAGAATCGAAGGACGACGTTGGGTAAACTGTTACATTTACAGATTTTTGTTCGATTAATTTGCCAGCCCTTAAAAACGTTATCTTTTCATTGCTCAAAACGACTCACGGCAGAAAGGTAATTTAAGAGGGGCCCCCCCAATCAAAGGGCCCAAATGTCAACACTCTAGATGAGTGCTCTCTCTCTCGCTGTCCGGTAGAGCTGTTTATTGCATGTTTACTTGCCCTCAGCCTAAACATGCCAGCAAAAGCGGGACGGCCAGCAGGCAAAGATCAAAGAAAACATTCCACGAAGTCGAAAGAGTCGGAAAAAAAATATATTAAGTGAAGTCGGACGAAAAAGCAATCAGTAAACCCCGAAAAAGGGATGGCTTTAAAAGGAACTGTGGGCTGTTGTGTGTTTAAAGATTGACGGCAACCGATAAGAGGGTAAAAGATTGGGCCCTTCGGAAGATAGATGTCGAACCTGATAGATTCCGCTCGCGTCTGCCTAACGGTCCTTCTTCCGTGTTCTGCCGTGACTCCGATGCTACCAACACACACTAACACACGCCCGACAACACATCCACGGTGGACACAGAGCGGAAAAGGTATTAAAACTTTGCACGTACCGCCATTTATCGATGAAAGAACCTTTCATCCATTCGGCGGGCGGAGCGCGGATCGGTAAATTAAGGCCGGAATCCGGGTTAGAGAAAGTTTTTTCTTCCTTCGCGGCCATAAATTACACCAACCGATTGCCACCGATACTATAGTCGCGATATCGGCCCACCGGGCGACCTGAAACTAGTTCACGCAAAAAAGACGCCGTTTTACGGACGGCTCCTCTCTCGTGGTGGGGCTAAGTTTTGTAATCAAACGCCGGCTGGCTGGCTGGCTGGCTGGGAGGCCAGTAATCGACGGCGGGGAGCATTGATCGAATTACGTGTAGGCCCCTCTACATAAACTGCGCCGGCTAAAGTCCGCCTCATTCGCTGTCCGGAACACGTCTCGGCGGCGTTCTGCTGCTAATGGCTTTCGTAATTACCGCCGTACAACTCAATTTCATCTGGAAATTTATCCAAAGTTCCGTCCGTGTGTGTCCAATTCCGGGGGCACTTACACCACCTCATGCACTGCACTACGTCACTTGCATGCTCGACGGCTTCTCTCGTGCAGCTTTGCGCGAGCATAATTAAGAAGCTTGCACCGGGTCCGAAAAGCCCGAGAGGCAGTCGTTATGAGCTGCAACGGCATACGTATTTCACGCACTCTTGGCGACTGTAATGGCCAACAACGTACACATGTAAAAATCATCCCTTTTTTCTGTAGAAAGCAAATTATGTTTATGTTTCATTTTGATCCGATTGCCATTAACGATCGCCAGCCAATATTGAGTCATTGAAATGCAGGTCAATGGTACTGTGCTATCGCCCATACTCTTTTGTCACGCTGGGTAAAATGCAAATAAATGCTGCTTTGGGCTTTTTTAGTGCTTCCGTGGGGCCATCTCCGTCGGTCGGTGCTGCTGAATGAATTAATTAATTATACTTTCCCATCACATCATGCCAGGAAGTGGATTGGCAGTGGATTCCCCCGCACGAAAGAAGTAAACCGTTCGGTGTGTTATGACACTGCACAGCGCCCTAGATAAGATCATCATCACATAACGACCCGTCCGCTCCATCACCGGAAGAAGAATGGCGGCGTTTTGGCGACCAGTTGGCCACGGTGCATTAGAGACGCCTCTCTTAGTCACAACAACCGAACGCGACTGCAACTGCCCCAATGGGAAGATGGTCCCCACCCAACCACGCCGTTGTCGTTGTTATGAATAATTCCACAGGAAATTTCATTCTTCGTCGCTTGTCGGCTTATCGGTTGATTTATTAATCGTAAAATGGGAACTTCACTCGTAAAAAAACGCTAGAATAACACACGGCAGTGCATGTCAATTAGCCCCCACGACGGGGCGGCTGGTCAGTGGAGCTGGCCGGCCGTGGTGGTGGAGTGACTTCTTTCCCGAGCCATAAACACCCGGTCGTAAGACGTACTGCACACACCGCGCGGCCGATGTACGACGATGAACCCATCCTTCGCAGTGCTTTTGTTGATTTTTTCGAACCTCACGGACGACGATGGGTGTCCGCGCGATTGGAGGCCACCACCGATTTGCTGACGTGGTGGCCGGCCTTAAACGGTACATCATTCTGAGCATCGACGGTCACTTTTATGAGCCGCCGTGCTCCGACGCGACGTGTGTAAACATAACCGCGTTTGGCACAATCTGGGCCACACGAGAAGACGGATTTCTAGACGACGATTCGCGGATGTGAGTGATGGAATATCATCGTTGGGGTCCCCCAAAACCGGAAAGGAATCTAAATACCGACACCGATTTGACGCGCGCGGCATGTAGTAGATTGAAGATTGAAGACGGGATATTCTAACGAGTACGAACATTATGGAGCGCGAAATGAATTACGATCCGTCTTGTCTCATTGCCGGCCCCAAAAACAATTGGAAAGAGCTTGGTGGAACCGACCAGAGGAACAGAGAAGTAGAAATAATGGTTCCCCCCCTGAGAAGCGAAGTGAACGAATCTGTCAATCGTAATAAGATGGCACGGGTCTCGCGCGCCATCGGAGCCGAAAATCGGCCGCCGGATCGATCGGCTCTGACTAATAGGATCATAATGTTCTAATGTTGCAGCGCTTAAATGTTTCTGATTAGTCGTCGGTCGTGGGCCGGAGGAGATAGCTCTCTCCTGGATGGTCTTCAGAAATCGAAAAAAATCCATATCCATTCAATTCGATCCCGGGCCCTGGACGACGACGAACGACGATGGACAGACAGACAGACAGACAGATAGGGAACCAAAATTTGAGGCAAATGAAGACACGCGCGAGAAGAAGGCCTCTCTGCTGCCTATAAATCACCCAGTCACCCGAAACGCCGCTCCGTGCGACTGGCCCCGCGTCCCGCCTCCGGTGGTGATAATCAATGTTCGATATTCAATTTGATTAATGAAGTCATAGCTTAATCCCTCATTAATTTTATTCAGGCCGCGAGAAAGATTGTCGTCGCCCCGCACCGTGAGAAGTGTGTGCGGCCCCGACACCGGGCGATGATGTGATGAAGCGATGCGAAGAGAGAGAAAGAGAGTCATAAACGAAAAATCAGAGTCAAAATGGAAATAAAAATCGGAGGAACGACAGCCAGCGAGCCGAACGCGAACTCTACCCCGGAGCGAGACGCGACAACACGAAAAAGTGGGGAACGAATCGAGAATAATCGTCCCGGGGCCCCCGGGTGGTTCTTATTCAGTTCCGGCAGAAGAAGCCGACGGATAGAGGGACCCCCGCGTACTCAGTTCGGACTATCCGTTCGATTATGCTTCCTCTACTCTGCCGTCGAGTGCCCCGCGTTAGACGCATAGACGAACAGTCTATCAAGATACGGACGGCGAGCACGCGATTTGCGAACGATAACAGAGTGCTTCTTCCGCGCGCCATCATCATTATTCATAATTATTTTCTGCCTCGGATCGGTCGGAAGTGCCCGGTTTTGAGGAGCAAGTAGCCTGTACCGCGTTTTTCCGACGGTAGGAGAAAAACCAACAACGGCGCGCATTCGACACGACCCAGAAATCGCTCTCGTCGGCCGTCGGCTACAACTTTGATCTGAAGCCGACCGCGGAGAACGGTAAGCGGACCGGTGGACCGGTCTGTGTGTGACGGTTTCATTTTCACACCGGAACCATTAGAACCGTCTAATCCCCGTGAACCACTGCCAGGGGCCAGGGGGCCCGCTCATATGTAAGCAACGGGCGTACGAATTATTTGCGATATCGATTAAATCGTTTCGGGCTGATTGGACCCCGTTTAATGCTGACGGTGGCTTATCCCTCTCTGCCGGACACCCAATCAAGAATGGGGGACGACGCGGAATGGGAATGGACCCTTCGTGAATCGCTTAAGATATGGGAGAAGCGCCATCCATCCGGGGAGGGGGGTTGTGCGTGTTGTTCCGCGCATAACAATAGCATTAATAATTAGAGACTGTATCAATAATTAGGCCCCAGACCCCAAGGGCAATTCCAGACCCTCCAAAAAAACTGCTGAGCTCAGTCAGCCAGATCAACTTCCGGACGCGCTGCGCTGATTGGCGTCGTCACGGGTTCGCCTTTGGCGGAAAGTCCCGATGGCGAGTGCGCAGCTGCGGCCGGCCATCAACCGGGGCTGGGGACAGCCCTGTAATCATTATGATGATGATGATCATTTGGCCAGATTATCTTAGAGAGCCACCGTTCGCATCGCCAGGGCTGCAGCGCAGAGTCTTCCGGGGTTTATGAATAAATAAAATTGCGCGCAGCAGCATACAGCGCTGACCCGGTCGAAAGTGCAACGGACCCGCGGACGTTTGACAGCGCCAACTGCAGCCACGACACGGGTAGCCGTCAATCCGTTCCGTCCCAACAGCCGCGCAGGCAAGTGGCATTGTCCGCGCGATGCGACGGCAGCATAATTTAGGGGTTGATTTGCATACAATTAAATAGCTAAACATGTAAACAATGTTTCGATCAGGCAGATAAACATACGGACGCCGAGTGGAAGATGATGTCGGTGTTGTGGGCGCTGCAAAGGTTGGCTTCTCGGTTGGCCGGGTATGAATTGGCGATAGGCAAGATTATCGTGAAAAGAATGCGAAAGGAAATTGCACACCATCAGATAGGGCCGTGGCGTACGTTGCGGTGTATTTATTAGAATCTGAATATTCATGTACACACGACGGGGCCGGTCGGTCTTATCGTAGGCACATAATTAAAGGCAATAAAATCGAACCCAAATGATGCTCAATCCGCTCGTGGAAAAGAACTCCAGGAGGCGAATCCATACAAGGCGGCGTCAGAGAGCGCCGGCAGAGCCAGTTAATTAGCCCACACTTCACCATCGGGTGCTGAATTTAATGAAGAAACGCATCGGACAGGATGCGCACCCAGGTCCGCCGGCGATTCTGGACCAGCACACACAGAACAGCTAGAGAAGCTGTTCTCATTTTCTCGCCGAAGCCATTCTGCCGGTAATTTACACCCCAAGACGCACCCGAGAGAGCTCGCGACGAGCACGAGGATCGAAGATTAGTATCGACGGACGCAAGACACGCGACTTCTTTGGGGGAGAGACGATCCGACGCAGGGTAACCCTTCCCACCGATAGCGCCGTGTAATTAAATCTTAACTTTTTCCATCCCGTCCCCCGGTGGCGGTTCGAGTCGATGAAAGTGAAACCCGTAGGGCCCCCGGCTAGGGTGGCCCACAGCCCAGCCCAGCGCAGTGTGTCTATTAGGTGCGTCGGCGAAAATTAGGAATTTCCCCGAAAACACGGTACCCCAGCTCCGCCGGAGCGGAAGATTGAGTGAAGAAAACCTGCCGAGCGTCTCATCAGGCCGATGAGCGCCGCGCAATCAGGCAACGGACCGGAACCGGGGTCCGGGAGGGCACGCGCAAGCGAGGAGCATGGCTTTTGGATGAGTCATTTACGAAAGTTAAGCTCCGGACGTGGCACTATTGGGGTGGTGTTTTCATGGTGTACGGAACAGACAGACACCGTCTGGGTGATGGTGTCTAGAAGAAGCATTGGCCGATTGGCCGAACAATAGTTTTCACACTTGGAATGGCACACCAGGGCGCGCACGTGCATGTGTGTGCGTGGCCATCTCGATAATGATTGCGATTAAATCATTTAGAGGAACATTCGTTCTTCTTTTTATCGCCCTCCCCAGCAAACGCTATTCGGGCTTTAATCGACTCGTTACAGGCGGCGCTACGGCTTGAAGCTGGAGTTGCCTTAAATCCGCCATCGTAGTCAGTCAGCCACCCTCAGGGGGATCACCGGTGATTGTAGCCCCGAGCTCCCCTGAGAAACCATCAGATGGTTCGAGGGGATTCGGAGAAGCAATAGCCGGGCTCCGCTGTCCAACAACAACCACCACGTTTTCTAAACAAACATGCAATATTTATTATTAATTTGCATATTCATAAATAGGCGAACCCATCCGCCCCACCGGTGGGCTGGTTGGCCACAGCCAGCGGATGAGGCCAATTTCATATTAATGCAGCCAGACCCAGACCCCCGGAGAGAGAGTGTCCACCACGGAGAGATGAATGCAGTTCCGGTTTAGGTCTGCCCAGCGGCGCCCATCTTGGAGCGAAGATGATGATGCTGGGGGCTGGCCTCGGAGGCTGGCGGCCCCTGGTACGTGTGTTGTTTCCGAAGAATTATGATGCTTTATGATAAAGTGACCGGATGGAGCGGCGGCGGCGCCGGTGGCGTAAAGTCGTTGGTGCATCAAGAATTAAACAATTCCCGAGATGCGTGTAGGTCGATGATGCAGTGTGTTAGTTCCGGGAAAATGTAGCTGCCAGGGAGGATCTGGCTGCGTGTATTCGAATGAACAACGGCAATTTGTCGAACAAACTTACGTTGACTCTGGGAAGGCGAGCTCCATTCGAATCTAATATTCGATGGCTGCTGCTGCTGCTGCCGAGAGAACTACGAGTCGTAGTCGCCGGACACGATGTTCGTTTGTGTACGGATTAGATATTCCATTTTAAATGCTGTTGAATCCGTAATAAAAAGACCCCCCCCTGTGTCCTCTCTCGCCTCGCGGTGGTGGAGCCTGCTGTCGAACAACGTTCACTACAAACACGCCTAGTACATTGTGTGCGCCACACTAGTAATGGCATCCGTACGAAGCCCCCCCCCACGAGAGAAGAAGTAAAAAATGCCAACTCCGCATGCCGTACGCAGCAATCTGAAGGTCCTTTCGTTTGATAGAACACAGCGTTCCCGGACCGGACAGCATCACAGAGAGTGTTCGGTAATTTGAAACCCGTGCTCCTCGCCAAACATTGCACCACAGTTTCCGAGGACACGCACGAGCCCTGGTCTCCGCCCTGGCCTGATCACAGACTATCACCGCCCATCTCACGAGGAAAGTGGCAGCCACGGACAGCCACGGGACGAGTGCAAAAAACAGGGCAACTTTAGCCGTGCTGTTGATTTTTCATTTGTATTTTGCTGCATTTCGCGGATGCATCCCGCGTTGGAAGAGCACGCGTTATCTCCGCTCGAGAGGCCGGTCGGTGCCAGCGTGGTGCATCTATTAAAAGTGGAACGTATGGCCCAACGCGCACAGACACACGCAGTGCACAGTGTTTGCGCAGTTCTGCAAGCATAATGCGTTCCAAATAAACACAGCAATAGACGCAGCAGAAAGAAGCGAGAGCATAAAAATGATGAGCAACATGTTTGTGTCAGCGCGCCACGCCAGTTGCCTGGGTGCCGGTCTCCTAGACACCCGGTTCCTATTCAGACGAGTTTTTGGAGGGCAGAAAAAAAACAGGCATCGGCGAACGCACCATACCGGGAACGTGATGTATCTGGATGCGCCTGCATCGCGGACGCGAGGACGATGAAAAAACAGGTGCATCACCACGTGGCGCGCGCGTGCAGTTGCATATCGTAGGGACTCTTATCCGCGCAGGGTCGCAGATGCACTAGACGAGCCGGCCGACTGTCGGAGCCGTCCGTGGCCATAATCATCGGTATGTGTCAAATCATTAGAAGCATCCAGAGGCGCGACACTTCCACGCTCGGAAGCTGGCTGCGTAGGCCTTGTGGATATAATCCCCCCCGGGGCACCGAGAGGGGGTCCGCGTTGCAAGCTTTCGCACAATTAACGTTCGGACCCCACACTCCGCCAAGGGGCTAAATTAAATATATTTGGCCCGAAACGGAACGCTGACACCGTCGTGACACAACCGAAACGGAATATCAATGAGTGCCGGGTGCGTTCCCCGGGTGCGCGGGATAAATATTAAACAACCCCTGCCCTGGCTGTGTGTGGGTGGGTGGAGCAAGGACCGGGGACCATCGTCACGAAGTGCATCAGGACGACGGCATGCACATCCTTCCTGGTTCGTAACACCCATCTGCGAGAGGCTTGGCTAGCGGCACTCGCTCGGTCGTCGTCGTCGTCGTCGGTGTGCCTTGTTTAAATAAAATTGAGAATGATAGGTTCACCCTCGCACACACCCACCACACTACTCATGGGGGTGGTGGTGGGTTGGGTGAATAATGGCAGAAAACAACCGAAACGAGCCGCCTTAAAGGCACGGGCACGGGAGACCGAATGTGTCCGAGTGACCGTGTGCGCCATGGGAAAATGGTGCAGGCCGCCGGCCGGACGTGTTTCTGTCCGGCCTGGGGGGCCCGACGCATAGGGCGAAGGACACCAACAGCAGCATAGAGCAGTGAGCATCGCAGCGGAATGCATTCTTCTTCTAATTTACATTTATAATCTACTCTCGATGTTTGCACAAGCCACCACCTCGCTCTCTCTCTCTCTCTCTCAGTCTCTCTTCCTGTTTCGGGGAGGTCATTTTGCATCCCCTCGCACACATACACTGCACCAGGACGCACCTACGACACATTATGCTGGTGGTGCGGCCGGTCACGCAATAAATAGCCCGGTGCAGTTGCAGCTGCACCGGACGACGAGGCCAGCAAAATTTACAACTCGGTCAGAGTTTGGTTTTGTTAAATACAGTTTGTCGTCGTCGTCGTCGTCGTCGTCGTCGGCTGGACGGACTCGGCGGGCAGACGATAACAACCACCCCGCCTGACCCTCCCGCCCCCAGACCGGGAGAGAGAGTGCGACAACACGATGACGATGACGCTGCGCGCTGCTGATGATGATGATGATGGGGTGAAGGATGCGCACCGCACCACACGCGGTGTTCGGGGGTTCATATTTCATCGGGCCGAAGAAAGGATCGGCAAGGAACGCTGGACATCACGGGACGGCTCCGAGGACGCGCTGTCCCCCCTACTCGCTCTCTACTTATTTATGCTGAAACCGCAGCACGGGCGCATTCGGGTATGTTGGGTGAAACCCCAAACCCGAGACCCAAACACGCACACACGCGTACGGAGAGTGTAATTTGAAAAGGACTCGAAACGTGCAATACGACACTCTCGCTCTCTCTCGCTCTCTCCCTGTGGTCGTGTGGTCCCTTCAGCAGACTGCGCGCTGCTTGTTGTTGTGGTTCAGGACTCGCCCCACTCGTCACCCTCCGGAGAAAATACCTGTAGGGACCGTTGTGATGTGAAAAGTACATCCTCGGACCCACCGGCCGCGGGTGAGGAATTGAAAATCTACACTTCACCGCCCGCCGAAGCAGCAGCCGTTTGATTGTTGTTTAATTTATTCGAGCGACGTCACCGGTAATCGGAGAGCTCATCGCTCGGAACCTAATCACGTTTGGCTTTTCATATGGCCGCGCCGCCATTATGATTCCTCAGTGCCCCCCTTAGTGGCCCCGGCTCCGGCGCCCTTAATCGCTTCGACACCAGCCGCAGCCGCGCAGACGATGGAGGCGCCAGGTGACTCACGATAAACACACGTCCCTCACCGGGGTGGCCAGCAGCCGGCTGATGCTGCGGTGCAGTGCAACAAATGGTCCGACAAATGGGCCCCACTGCAGCAGCCTGGCCCCGTCTGTCTGATGAATGGATGTGTAACTAATTGCAGAAAGTAGTGTGCAGCGACCTGCGACTGACCACTTTTTGGAGCGCCCCACAGCACAACATTATGTTGCTCGTGTAAGACAGTGTTACAATACACAGCGGTGGGAACTCTGTCCGTGGGCGTTACGCAAATAGATACGGCGGAGCAACACAAACACTAGAAGTTGATGGTCAACATACAACGGGGCCATCATTAGGTGGCGCGACCTGCAAACGGACGAACGACTCCACGTGTTTACGCCCCGTGGGAGAGCCCGGCACCGGTTGGACCCGGCGGTAGTGGATTATGATGAAGTTGTTGTTGAAATAATTACCACACTGCCAGCCCGAGCACGGCACACGGCAGAACTCGTAGTGGCTCGATCGAGTGTGTGGCTTTCGCCAAAAAGTATGTGCTAAAACCATTAACACGTTGCCCTGCGTTCAAGTGGACGCGATAAAAATTGGCCTAATGATGATGGTAAAAACGATTGGATTATTGATTGGGTGCGGCACAAAATAGTAACAGCTGTCCGTTCGTCGGACCATTAGGACCAGGGGGACTCTGGGAATTGTTCGTAGAAATTCTGGTCCCGTCTGGTTTGATCAACAAGACCCACGCCCTGACAGTTGACTGATGGAGGGCGACTCGCCGGGTTGGCTGCTGGCTGAGTGAAACGAGTTGGGAACCGAAAACGGATTTATCAACCATCGCTTCGGCACACGATTAGAAGGGTGTGATGGAAAATCATTTTTCACGCACCCAACAATGGGCTGCGTGCCAAGGGAATATCGTCGCCATGGTTGTTATCATATTCTTTCCATTTACAATCCCCGACCCCGCGAGAGTAAGTAATGCCGGATTTTCTTCGCCTTGCTGGAAAAGCCTCACACGGGACACCACTTCGTCCTGGTGGCGAAAAGTTGCCGTAGATAAATTGTTGATTATGACACTTCCACATCCTAAGTGCAATGATAAATATTAATATGCAAGGGTGGCCGGCCAACCGGTAGCGTGTCCATCGTGTCGTCGTGGCAATGAATTTGCACGCATCCCTTGCCCTACGAAATATTCCTAATAATTGAGCCCTACCGCCGACGATGATGATGATGATGGTGATGGCTGTTGATTGCATCGTCCCCTTTGGCTCGCTGCTCCCCGATGTGCCGCAGGACCAGAGGGGCACAAAAATGGACAAACAACAAGGACTCATAGCACCGAAGATCCTGTGACCATGGCAGGCGTTGATCGAAAGCCGGTGCCTGTCAGGATGGAACAAGGAACCGTCGGATCATCGTTGCGCCAGAAATCAATAATCAAGGATACACTGACCCCGGGTGTGCCGGGGGCCGGATCTGTTTGAAGCGAGCGCCATGGTATTATTCATGTTCTCCGAGACCATCACGGCACTTACTGGGCAGCAAGGACGTACAGCAGGCAATCATACAGTACAGGGCGCAAGGCGCAAAACTATGCGCTGCAATCCATTAAAGACCGGGCACTGGAACCGGAGCCCAGTCAGGGCCGGCCGAAAGGGCCACACAAATGTTTCCGCTTCCGAGGGGTGCTCCTGCCGGGGAGGGGGAATGTTTTATGTTCAACCCAGCCCCACGTTGCAGTTCCGTGGCCGGCAGCAGAGGAGGATGCATCTTGAAAATCAGTCTGACACCCGGGCCTACCGACGACGAGACAGACGAGCTGACGATGACGACGGAGGACGATGTCGCACCAAACTCTGGAGACTGATTGGACGCACTCTGCGCCGTACACATACATGCACACAATGGTCGCATGGTCGTGAATAATGTATTACACTGGATTATGCTCTCTCGGCTTCAGCATCGCGCGCGCCATTGCAACGACGAAACCGATTGCTTAGGCGATTATTCAAACGGTCAAGCGTGCGTACGTGCCCGCCTTCGTCCTGGAGCAGGGAAATTTATTTCTCAGTGAGAAAATTCAAAACAAGAACCCCTTCTTCATCCGAATCCGGATGCACGGGGGGCGAAAATCGGTGAACAGACCCCAAACCGGGGACGAGGACCAAAGAAAGATGGAAAATTAGTTTACGCTCGGCGGAGGAGAAGGATTGATGCATAATTCATCCAACGCAACCGACGACAACCGATGTTGAGAGAGCCTCCACCGGAGTAAATATGTCTTAACATGCGCCAGACTTATGAATTAACCAATTCATCAATCGATTCTAATCAATATCGGCCGCCCTGATGCTAATGCAGTGTCGAGAGCCTTCGTGGTCCTTATGGATTTGGTGGATTGATTACCCCACAGCCGCTGTTTCATTATCGCTCGACAATAGGCCGCGTGCCCGTGTAATTAATATGCGCCGGATCGGGACCGAGTTTTGGGGTTAAGTCCTTCGCAATTATAAATTATCATCACACTTTTCGCGCGCGCGGCTCGGTTTGTCTCCGATTTATTATGATTACCACACCACCTCTTCGCGGAGCCAGGATAATGGGGCACCCCCAAATCGCGCAACTTTTCCCGCAGGTGGTTGCGCGAGCGAATAATAAAACATTTAAAACGCAATGAAATTTAAATGATGCGCCACGCCACGGTCCCCGGGCATAAAAAAGATTGGAATCTGATAAATCCACCTCCGGGGCCGTGATTTCATTGATGGCTGCGCGCCCGGTGTTCCGGAGACCCGGAACACAACACAGAACTGACTCTACCGGGGGGGTGACAACAAGAGATTATGCGGCTCAGCCAGCGGGGCCGAACGGCCAAGGGATTTTGAAATTAATTGAAATGGAGGCAGGCAGCGCGTAAAAATGGGACGAATGGGCCGGAAGAAGAGTGCCAATCGGGCGCGACGGATGGAATAAAATTATCATAACCGGGGCCCGGGAATGAGAAAAAAAAACGGTGGCCCCCCAAAAACAATCACTGGCCTTAACCGCATTTCGATATCGGGAGCGAAATTATGTTTCGCCCATCGGGAAACCCCAAACAAATATTTTCCACGGCCGTCGGAACACAAGGTCGGTCCGGTTGATAAGCACACCGAAGCGACCGGCCAGACACAACAAGCTTGCCTTTATCGGGACTGGGCGTTTTCGGGCCAGCCATTAATGAGCGTGAAAACGCGTGGAGTGAAGATTTATTTTTATTGCGCTTTTCATTATCTCACGAAGCCCCGGGAGGGATGGTTTGCATTCCGCCAACGTCACATTATTGATTTTTGAGGCCCAAAAAGACGCTATCGACTCTGCAAATCATCGGTTCTCTGGTGCACACTTTGGTCCTTTTGCAGCAACTAATTCTCTCTCTGTCCGAGACTAATATTTGAATCCCATTTCCCACGAGACAGCGGGGGCGCCATTCGCGCGCCCATTATCGGAAAACACGAAGGATGCGAGAAAACCGCACCGATTGCGGAACATTATTTATCATTATTGCGCGGACTCGATAAACCGGCACCACAATCCAGTCGTACCAGAGAATCCAGCAGCTGTGTGGCGCTGCATTTTCCAGCGATGATGCATTTCCGATTTCCCGAGCCAAAATATGCTTCCTTAAAGCTGCCGACATATTTTCAATTTGTCGCACAATGCGGCCCGACTGAGAAGTCACTCGAGCCTTGAACCGACGGGACACGCCACTACTCGCAGCAGCATAAAATAATTAAATGGAAACCTGTCGATTCTAATTCCGTTTCCGTTTTTGCCGGCTCCGAGCGAGGGTTCGGACAGACAAATGTTCAAAGCGTGCAGTCTGGTCTTTTTCACGTTCGACGAAAACGAGAGAGCTCTTCGCAGATCGATTGAATAAATTGCAATGACTTTCAAAAGTTCGCTGCTGCGAGGAAAATCTCACGACTGTTTGCCGGGCACGCTCCTGTTTGCTGTTTATTTACACCCAATTGACGCGCGCGAATGGCGAATGGCGGCGTCGGGAAATTGGGCCAGAAAACTGTGTTTGCTCAACTCCGGCGCATTGGCAAAGTTCTCCGTCCGTCTTCGGCTTCGGCCACCAAACTTCCAAACATTCTTATTGGACTATTCGCTTTTTATTTTGTGCCGGTTCACCATCATCTTCTTCTTGGCCGTCGTTGCTGACCCTACGTTGAGGGCCGCCGGGGCGAGAAACCAATAGCATTAATCACCGGAAAAAGGGGGCCCCTAAGACTCAGGAGCAGGCGCGAGAAGAAATGCGATGGTCATCGTGCACGATACGATGATGATGATGATGATGATGATGGCGGTGCAGTTTTGTTCCGCTGATTGTACCATCCCCAAGACGCTGGTCAATGATCGGAAGTGGCCGGCGGAATTCACACCATTATTAAAAAGCATTAGCTCGGCGTGCGCGCTGCTCTTTGGTCCGGAAAAACGTGGAGGCCTCGAAATGGTGAGCGAGTGATGGGACCCACCCAGAACACATCTGTTTGTTTTCCACGACACCCTCACGCTGGTTTTCCTATCGTGTAGCCCGCGGCGGACACTCGGCCATCCGATAGAGAAACAGAGAGAGAGAGAGAGCGCGAGAGAGAGCACCGGAGAAAAGTTGATCGTTAGAATGGATAAATTATAGTTCGATGAAAGACGGAATCGGTCGCTTTCAGTTCGCCTCGCGGCCATCCACAGCTCTCGTCGGTGTTTTTTACCAATCCGGCTCAATTTTTCCAACGTGGTGCTCGGTAATCCTTGTGCCGCGGCGGGAGCCAACGGTCGATAAGAAAAGCAAATTTATTGACCACGCTTTCCACCGGGTAGGCTTTTGGGTAGAAGTTTTCCTCGACGTACGAGAACAATAAGGAACACAGTGGCGGTGGCCACTGTCACCGTTGGAAGCTGTTAAATAATAAATAAACAAAACCGGAACCAGTAACGCCACCGAACAAAACGGAGCCGCCCCCGGAATCATTTTATGAGGGAGCAAACAAAACAATCTTTTTTTATGTCCTTCCAAGCTTCATCAGCATCATTCGGCGCCTGGACGTGCCGTAAGCCATGTTGGGCCAGATTAGCGAGGAAAAATATTTTCCTCGAGTCGGATAATCGGTATCTCGCTTAGAAAGAGGGCCTTCTTCGTGTCATTGAATCATTTTCCGCCCGACTCGGGGAAATCGATCGAAATCGGAGAAATCAATTCTTTAACCTCCCCTTCCCGGAAGATGGAACGCTTTAAATTCAATTTTGGGTAACGTTTTGACAGCCCGATGATCAACGTACCATCCACCACTCTCAACCCGAATGTGAAATGTAATCGAATGCAATTGGCAATCAGCGCGACCGATTAGTTGGTAACCGTATCCCAAAATACCGTGCGTTTAATGGCGCCCCCTAAACTCTGTGGGCAAATATTTGAAGTATGCTAAAACCGCGAGACGGCGGTGCTCATTATGCCTCCCGATAACGGTCTCCGAATTCGATTTCGGTTAGTTATTTTCGAGCCACTACTACCACTACTCTGGAAGCCAAAAAAGAGCCCTCAGATTTCCTGTTAACCACCTGTTTGGCAGCAGCACGGGTCATTGGGTGAAGTTGGCAGCATAGCCCCTGCATAATGCATAGCGCCCGGTCGCCCGGAAGTACGGGCCCGCCACATAAACTTCGGCTTCGGTTGGCTCGGCTTTACCGAATCCACCTCGAGTGGGGCCGATAATCATCGAAACCGATATATGCAAATTGTTCCCGGGCAGAATCGCGAGGCGGGGCGGCTGGCGCGGCTATGTTAACGAGGGCGAGGGCCGGTTTGTGTGTTATCGCCCAGCGTCAATTGACTAGAGAATCACCTCCGAAATGACTGCCACACCGTGCCTGCCTGCCTGTGAATCGTCTCATTAAATCAAATGAAATGCAGCCCCCGGGGGCCTCCGGAGGCCCTAACCCGAACCCCACACGGCGCCGCGACACACACGGGATTCACTTTCAAATCATTCGAAATTTATTTAAATACGTCCGGCTCGGGTCCCTCTCCGCCGTCAACCACCGAAACCAGATCGGGGTGTCTATGCTGCCGCTCGCGCCGAAATGGGCTGAAAAATCTAACTCTAAGCGACGACACAACCAACACCAGCGCCCCATTGGCCAAAGTGTTTCGATTGTTTTTTGGGCTGCTGTTGTTGTTGGGGCTTCAGTTTGGCGTTCGCATTCGAATGGCCGCATAACGATTTTCGACCGGTCCACCATCGCCCATAATGAGGGGAGGGCATGTGGAACTAATGTTTGAAATTCCCGGACAGCGTATTGTAATGAGCAACGCACAGCTTTAATAGGAAGTATCAGCAACGTTTGCCACGAGAAAAGACGGTCCCACGCCATCCAGTTTTCGGAGTTCAAAACTTGACCTCAAACGTGCTAGAATTTAAATAGCTTTTAATTACTGTTACGAGATGGCGACCACGTTTCAAATAGGATGTTTGTATTTACGGGCCAAAAGAACTTAATTAATCATCAAAATTACAACCAGCTGATTAAGTAGAAATTGCATTACTGTTTCGATGAAGAAAATAAAAAAACTTTCTGGAGAACCTCAAACTGTTTTTTAATCGAAGCGATCACCATTCTGGTTCTTTTACATAATTTGTTGTCGGTAGCGATCTGTGTTCACAAATGGTCTGATTTTTGGTAGCTCATGGTACACCATACTATTCTTGTCGCACCAAACCAAGAGCATTGACTTTCTACCGAAATAATTTCACTTGGCAGTTGATAAGCTGGCTTCACCAGGTGAAAACCATAATTCTTTGCGCTTAGGATTCTCAAAATAAACCAATTTTTCATCGCCAGTGACAATCCGATGTAAAACTGACTTCTGTTGGTGACTTTCAAAGAAGTTTGATTCAAATGGTTCTGCAATATTCCATTTGCCTTTCGCTCAGTTTAATTGGCACCCATTTTCGAAGCGTATGTATATTTCTTATGGCTTTCAAACGAATGGGGCAATGCTGTTTGGAACACAACATTAAGTGTTTCTGCCAATTGCTGTTATGTTTGGGTTGGGTCTGCATCCAACGAATGCGGTAATTCCTCATCTTAGAACCTTTTCTCTGCACCATGATGGTCGCTGTCCATTAGGTCGAACTAACAACGTTTGAATGGCCAAAGCCATCTCCAACATGTTTGCACTGCTGAAGCATGTCCACTGCAAGACTCCAAACGATGTGCGTCGACCTGTTTTAACTTCAAAAATCAAAGGCTTCAACGTTTACAACAAGCGAAAGACTTGCTAAAGTTTGTTAATTTTCTCCCAATTGACACATTGATCGATCAGAACTTCGAAGCAATGCATAAAAACATCCACCAAGTGGTTTCGACTTATGCACCTGGAATTGGGAAAAGTTCCACCGTTTTGGGCTAATACTACGCCCATTTGTAACGCCCCAACACGGCAACCTTCGGTACCCGATCGAAAGACGTGTTCGATTCAATACCGGTGAGAGAGGTTGTAATTCACGACGTTCGCAACTTCCGAATTGGAGTGTTGCAAATAAAACGTCAAAGTGTGTCAGGACTTTCGGTCCCGGATTTCCGGTTAGAACACGCCTCTGCCGCTGTCGATGGCTGTTGTAGTTGTAAAACCCGTGAACACCATTTTTGGACAGTCAACCGGGCCCGGCCACGGGCAACGAAATCACGATGGTGGTAATGGCCCCCGTTAGGGCATGGTGTGAAATGAAGCCCTGTTTTTCGGAACGATTTCCAATTTCTTAACTGTCAGAGCTCAGCTCAGCGTACGCGTACGCGACATGAATGCCGAACTTTCCGCAGCCAACACAGCAAAGAATGCTCCTTTCGCACAATAGACGCACCGCTGGCCCCGCTCGAGTGGTTCGGCCGGAAGATTGGGGCGGCCAAAACTTTCGGGCCCCGGGGGCCGAAATTTTCTTTTCCGCCACTTTCGGGGGCCGACGACGGCGACACGGTACAAAATTGGTGCGAAAAATTAAAGCCATTATATGGAAATATTTCAAACGAAAACTTTTCCCTAGCGCCGCGGCTCGGGCTCCCAAAATTTTCACCGAAGGGGCCGCCGCCGCCGCCCGTTACATAAATCAATCTCGCTCACTCTCTCTCGCTAGGCGCGCTTGGGGCCGTCGATCCCGGACGACCGGTTCGAGAGTTGATTTAAAATTTCAACGTAAAATATATCGCCCGGACGACGACAAGGCTGCCGTCGGTAATTTTTTCGCCCCTTTCACAGTCCTTCCTACGGCCAAACTCCTTCAGCCACCACCGCGCGACTGACTTTCATCGACGACGAAACATCTTTCATCAAACACCGCGTGGCACGTCGCGAAGGAATGGAAAAACTTTTCCGTTCGACGATCCAGAAACCGAACGCCGAACGAACGGATGGTGAATAAATTTAAATTTTCTCCATTTCCCGAAGTGGTGCCGCCGCGGATTTTGACGCGCCAGATCCGATCCCCAGATGGCTTTCGCAGACGAAGTCCCCCGCGTGGCCGCAGTGGGATCACACCACACGCCCCCCGGGCGCCTTGGCCACGTCTTTTGGAGATTTTTTTTATTCTTAAATTTTAAATCCAAAACTTACTCCCGGCAAAGAAAACTGGAACCCGAACGGCGGACGGGATGGTAATAGAATTTCCCAAATTATTCCTCCTAATACATTCCCCGATCGATTCGCGCTTAAAACGGCCAACCGTACGCGCGGGGGTCCGGAAAAATCGCGCCCGGAAAAGTCCAAATTAAATACATAAAATTTATGGCCATTTTTCAATAACGACGCCAACCACCGACGTGGTTGGTTGGTTAGCACCCTGCTGACGCGTTGGTGCTTCTTCTTCCGATCATGACCGCTCGTTGTGACACTCGATTTCGGGAAATCCGAGAGGAAAATTTGCACAATATCCAATGCCCAAACGCTTCCGCAATAATGCTCTCTGGCCACAATGTTCGCCCCCGTCGTCACCGCCGCCGGTTGCCGGAATTGATTGTTTTAAATTGTCTCGATAAAATTAGAATAACGATTATTTGGTGCATCCGCGCGACCGGACCAGACGCATTGCATTCAGTTGCTGGTGCAACGCGAGAGGCGCGCGAGATCTCGATTGTGCAACTGCCAGCGTGGCCGAAAAACCGGCCACACCGGCCACGAGAAGAGGCCACCACCGACGATTGAGCTGGAAAAGTGTTTATTATTTAGTTTACGATAATCGTTCGTATTTTGTTTCGTTTTGTGCCCTCCAGGACACGGGATGCATTTGGATGCAGTTGCAGTTGCACGCTGCGCACAAAAGATATGTGCCGTGTGCGTTCGTTCGCCATAAATTGGCACGAAGGGACGACGGGAAAGGATGATTTTCCCTGGAAAATGGTGGTGCAGTGTTACGTAAAAGAACAACCTTTACCCGAAAGTTGAGTCCACCACATGCACGCACACTAAACGGTTATTGTTATTTGTTTGCATCGCTGCACAGAATGTGCAACGAGGAAGGGGGCGGCCCCGTAATCCAAAACAAGCTCAATGTCAGGCGCGATGCATTCGCTCGAAGTGCAACGGACAAGCGTGAGGAGTGATTCGGTTTCCGGCGGTGCAAGGCAAAGTGCATCAATCTGTTGCACACATCCGCTGACGGCTTCTCGATCGTGGCGAAAGCACATTTCAATCGGCGATTCGCAGAGTTTTACGATCGGGTGGTAAGTGAATTCAGGACCGGGGTCGGGCCGGATTTAATGATTTGTTTGTTTCGATTTCGAATCATTTTGCCACGTTTCCAACACGAATTTGCTAGTGTTTGTTTGTGTTGCGAACATTTAATTAGTTTTGTTCAATTGATAGCATAAAAGGATGTGCATTAAAAGTAGTGCATTAACTGGATCGTTATGGGAAAAGCAGTTCTGGCCATTTCCAGAACTTATCCGCTTCATGCAAGGAATGACGTCGATACAATGTGGTTCCACCATGCGCCACTCGCAAAGTAATCTCCTCAAAAGCGAACCAACATTAGATGATCACGGCGCCGTCGACGGACTCGCTGTTAATGTTAAATTATTTCGAAAACTGTCATCAAATGACTTCCGGCGACCATGTCCCTCTCTCTCCCCACACAACCCAAACCTTGCAGTAGTGTGCAAGCCTAATCCGCTTCCGGCCAACGATGTGACCATTGGACGGTCGAACGATAAGTTGGGAGAAAATCTCCACGTAATCCACTAAAAACCGGCCATTTTTCCGGCCACCCAACAGTCACCCACCCGATCGATGGATTGGCGCTGGGGCTGGGGCTGTCGTGTCTCGTACAATGTTTCGGCACCAATCACCCATTCCATTCCGTGACTTGGCGCTTGACGGTACGCGGATCTCTCGCTGGAAACTCGCTCCGTGTACCAATCGCATTTTAATTAATACGTAGCCGGATGTTGAATGATGTTGCTGTGCCCTGGTCCCCGATGTTGTGCTTCATATCGTGTGGTGCGTCCTCGCTCTCTCCCATCTCCTATGGCTGTTGCGTTAATCCCATGGTTGCTCCCCTTCGGAAATGTGGCATCCTGTTATAAAGTGTCCATTTCGAGGCAGAAATTATATTTACTTTTGCCTTTATAAAACATGAGATTTTGCAACACTTTAAAGCAACGACTGCTAGCGGTCAACGAATGGTACCAGCTTAATAAGTGATGAAGCCTTTTTTAAGACTTGCTCCCTTAAGAATGTGGCCAACTCCATGCGGACGTAAGCGCTGCCGGCACCGGAGAAGGTGTGAAGAATGTGCGGCCTTCCAACTCAATTATGGTGTAACCAAAGCAAGGCGGCACAAAAGAAAACGACTTTGTTTGCCCAGACCCGGGCCTGGGTTAGGATCCTTCTACTGCACACGGAATGCAGCCTGAGAGTCCCCCCTGCAGGTCGTTTTGAGGTGTAGACGCAATAATTAAACGTAAATTGCCTCGAAGTGGAACTAAGCCCACAACAACCGACATCCGCTCGCGGTGGATGATAATTTCCGATGACGCGCCATCCGTTTGGCGCTCCCAACTTCCATTTAGGTGCTCGAATGCAATCTGGATTGATCGGTGCCCAGTAATAGAGTAGTGCCTTTTGACGTACCGAAACCAAAAAAGGAAGATGCAAGTCATAATCGTTTATGACATCGTAAAGCATTCGGCTATTAATCCTTGAAATCCGCGGCGCAGAGGATACTTAAAAATCGATGTGGCGCAAAACCGCAAACTCCAAACTCCAAAATCGAAACCGCAAACTTGCACTCCACACACGGAACTGGTCGCAACAAACAGAGGTTGATTCACTTCGCCGCAGCGAGGCGCACAACGTCGCCAGCGAAACCACCGGAATCGCATTAAAATCAATGGACAAAAATGATTTACTTGCAAAACTTTGGCTTCAATAATGTCTCTATATTGGGTTTGGCCCTGGTCGGCGCTGGGGCCGTATGGAGAAGATGCTACAAACCGAACCTATATCTCTCACTTATTTTGCAAACAGGGTCGCCACCACCGGACACGCTTCGGTAGGATTCGGTCGACCGCTGTATCGCCGTCGCTGCCGGGCTGCTGCTGCTGTGGCTCCCACAGGGCGCACCAGCGAACGTATCCTGGTGATCCTTTCGATGGAACCGACACAAAAAAGAGAGGCGAATGCTCAAACACCGTATAATCGTACGTAAGCGTCGCCAGGGTCTGTGGTTTTTCATCGAACTTGTGGTTAGGTCTCCATCATACAAGGGCAAACACACACCTATGCAGCGGTCAACGGGCACGCCATCCCAGGACAGCAGGTCCTTCGCCGTTGGCTAGGTTTTTTGCTTCTGTACACCGAAGGGGCCCCAGCACAGTTTGGTTTTGGACACAGAGTTGCAATCCAATGTCGCCACTAAAACACCAGAGTCCATTCCGGCGCACAGCATCTGCGAGGCGTACCAGCCGAATGGGCTCTCTCCTCGCGCGTTCACCGTAGAAAAGGGACGGCATTTTTTGATTAAAATGTGCGGTTTTTGAGTCGGCCCCGGCTGGTCGAAGGATCATTCAATTTATCCGGCAAAATAATCGATTGCTCGCCAGGGACCTCTCACACACCGCCGTTCTAGACGAGGACCGGCGGGGGCACTATATTCGTTTAGAGTACAAATTCTGGTGCAACTCCACTAACTACGATAAATGTTCTGCCTTGGGTTCCGATGGTGACGGCCCGTACTCTAATGGCCGCATCCGAATGGGGGCCTTTGAATTGAAAAGCATTTCGCGCCCGAAAGTGCCCGGCGCCCGGGTGTATGTAGGATCATCAATATTCATTCCAAGGCGGCCTCTCCGCCTCGTCGGAGTATTTGTCTTGTTGCACGGGGTCCTCTCGCATCCTTGAACGAAAGGAATACACACAGAGGAGAAAGAAAAAAAACCCGGAGGAAAACGGACAACTGTTCCCATGTCCCTAAAGTGGATTTCGGTCTGGGACACACTTCCCGGAGAGCGAGGGGTAGCGGCACAGCACTCCAGAGTTTGATTTATGAACTCAGATCAGATGGCGCACGCTGGCAGGAACTGTGAGTGTGGAGTGTGCAAGAAATGGCTACACGCACCCCGTCCGTCTGTGGAGCGGGCTGCTAATCCTCGTGACGTATCGAAGGCGAAAAAAATAAGCGAAATCATCAGCGCGCGCGCTGAGGCCCAGGATCCCCATCCGTCCCCGTCCGTCCGGCGAAGGGCTCGCGTCTTCGTCTTTGTCGCTAGTAGATTAATGGACCACTCAGGCTCACGGACAGAGAGAGAGAGAGAGAGAGAGAGAGGCCAGGCCAGAGAAACATCACAGTCATTCTAATCACTTTAATCGAACGTGCCTATTCATCCTCCCAGGGGCGTGTCGCAATTTCTGACAAATTTCCCTACACCACGGGGCGAGCGCACGCATATCCTTGGAGACGGCCCCCCGATGGTGGACCGTATCGCCGTGGGTCGTCCATCAAACACGATTCATGAGACGTGTTTTATTACTTTTAATTTGAATTTGTCAAACCGAAACCAGACAGGAAGCCGGAACTCGTGTGTGCCTCTCGTTCACGAACGGACACCGTCATCCATTTTCCACCCCCAAAACTGCTGCGCTAATAGATGCGCGGATCGCGGAGGCGAAACAGCAAAACTCATCGAACATTAGGGAGATTCACGCCGCTCGTTGTTCCGGGGATTGGTTTTTCATTTCGATTTTCGTTGGCCCCCGATCCGGCCCGGCATGGGCACCAGACCGGAAAATATTACAGGCAATGCACACATACACACTCTGGTTGGCTTATTTCGGCAGCTTTTTGCATATGCAAATATGGTTGACGCAACGTGGAAAAAGAAAATGGTCATTTTTCCGGACGGATGAAGTTTGCGTTGATTATATTTTTGCGAACCTCCCCCCGGGAATCGGTCCCAAATCGATTCACGCTCGTGTACGAGCAAATAGTTGCACCAGAGCCAGCAGCCCATCATGCCGTCGTCGGGGGGCCAGTCCGATGACAAATGTTCCAATCTGTCTTCACCCGGTAGGACCCCGCCCGTTCTGGCTAGTTTTTGACCACTCACGCACTCGGTCGAGAAAAAGACCTCCGGAACCCCGGAATACGTGTTGTGTTGCTGCCGATGGTTGACGGCCGTTCCGTGATGTTTCCGAGAAGAGTGCGCCCCGGAGAGGCGCGCTGCTTGTCAGATCTAACGGTACGGCGTGAAAGTTAGCACCTGCCGTCCTGCGCAGCACCCGAGACCTTAAGCGGTGCAATTATTCAAATTCTACTTAACGGGTTCCGCGCGCGTACGGCTCCCGGTCCCTGGTGTGACCTCCCGGGTGCACGTGATGACGTGTGTTTGACCTGACGGATTGAGGAATTCGTTCGGGTGATGTGAAAAAAGTCACTTCAAAATGCGGGAGAGAGATTATTAATTTTATGCCCTCGAAGGGTGGTACCAAAAATCGATCCCGATCTCCGAGGCACCGAAAACATCAAAAGCGCTAAGCACTAACAGAGAGCAGACAGACAACAGTTGCCTTCCATCGCTACACCTACCTTCGCCATTGGTTGCGGTTTGCTGCAGTTCGAATGCACTTCGGCCGCCGGCTGCCGCAGTCGCTAGCGCCGGCCATATGCTGCGATGGTGATGGTGTTGTTGATGGTGCGGGTGATGGTGCGGATTGTGCAGGTGCGTTGGGGGCGGCAGCGGCGGAAGTCCCGGGAACTGATGGTGGCCGAGCTGATGGTGGTTATGGTGATGGTGTTGGTGGTGTTGTTGCTGCGTCGATGACGTGTGCTGCGACGATGATGATGTCTGCTGGGCGACGGTGGCGGCCGATATTGACGACGTTGATGAACCAACACCAACGGGGCCCATTAAACGACCATTAGCAGTAGAGCCCAACATGCCTCGGCAAGGCACACTGCAACGAGAAACGGAACAACGGAAAATCATTAGAACTGAACTGGCGATAAGCTTGGGCGCGCTCCCGCCAATGCTCGGCAAGGACTCGCCCCGCTGAAGCGATAATTTATGGAGCGCACTTACATCGCGCCCCCAGAGGGATCATAGTTTCTACTTTTTTTTTCAAGCGTCTAGAAGCGTGTTGAGTTTTGTTAATTTGATTGAAAAGATTAGAAAAGGACGGCGCAAGGCAGTGTTAGGCGCGAGGACTTTAACGGAAAAGATCGACCCGGAAGACCCACCATTCTAATGGCGACGCGCTCGTCGAGCCACCGGGATGGGATTTTTCTTAACGAAAAACAATTTTCCCTCAGCGCTGTATGTGTGCGAGCGAGCAAATATTTGGAATCGTCTTTAAGCGCTGTTTGCGTACCGCCCGGCACGGCATAGAATCCCGGTCTCCCCAGTTCAGGATTGCTCTCCGCCTTTCTCTCCGAAGGCTTGCGCCGATGAATTTATGTCTTCGAGCTTCGTGCAAACAATGGCCCTCCGCGCCCGGGTCGTGTCTTCGGGGCAAGGAGGAAAGTTTTCCTTTCACGCGTGAACGTGAGTTTTTAACGATTTTTCTGTTCGCTCTCCTTCGGTCTCGGGCCGTACTGGACCGGGGGCTAGCTGGCCGATGCCGCCTTAAAGGATTTAAAACGTTTCGCACTGGGGCCCCTCGTGGCACGGACACAAGAGAAAGCACGGCCCTCGGAAGGGGCTTCATTACCGTTTTTAGTATGATGAATATTGCATACGATAACGCGATCGCTTGAGAAAATGTTTCCACCATCGCGCCACGACTAATGCGCCGTGGCCCGAGGGGCCCGACAACATGCGCCTTAAAGTGCGAAAATAATGCGCTTCCTTTTTTATGTTGCGCTGTCCAGCAGCAGCAGCAGCAGCAACAGGAGTCCCCCTGGGGGCACTCTTTTTACGTTTAATTAAAGTAATGGATCGCCTAACGAGCGGAACCGATGGGAATGGATGGCTGTGACGGAATGTACGGTCAGGCCGTGCCGGACATTTGTGATGCCATAATTCAGGCACGGAAAGGGCTCTCTATCGACCCCCGCGTGGCACTTAGAATAATGTGGGAAGTGGAAAATCCTCCCCAAAAAAAAAAACACTGCCACCTGAAGAGGCCTGAAGAGGCCCTGATATGGGGTTCCCCGGAGCGCCCATACACACGCGCATAAAAAGAAGGCCATTTTGAAAATTGAATGAAATAGACACGGTGCGTCAGACGAATGGCACGACAGCGCGCGAATGGAAATGTTCGATTACTTCGAGAGATTGAAAACCATTTGACAAATTGTCCGAGCACTAACCCCCGTCGTGTCGTGCGCCATCTTTGCAATCTTCGGACGGTCTCTTCTTATCGCCGGACAAAGCCGATAAACTTATGTTCTTTGTGCAACCGGGGTCGTCGGTGGGCTGCGTCTGCAACGGACACACGTGGTGCGCCCGTGGTCTTTATGGCAACCCTCGGCGGCGCACATAAACCATATAAATTGCCCGCTCGTAAACAGGACCCACCCCACCCGGGAAGGATAGTCTCGACCGGGGTCTGGACCACCACCCCGCAGCAGTTAGCGCATCGTTCGATTTGTCAAAACCAGTCATTACGTAATGAAGCGCCGCGCGGTTATCGAACCATTTCCTGGGTCGGAAAAGAAATCAATAAACACATCACAAAGGACGACAATCAAGGAGGGCACTCGAAGGGAGGGAGGGCTACGCAATTATGTAACACCCAAATGCCGCCGCCGCGCCACCGTGTGATGGGCCTGTCAGGTGCCAGGTCCTTCTCCGTGGCAAGGAAAGCCGCAGAGAATCGCAGAGAATTGCGACCAAAGCAGCGGAGGGACTCTCACAGGACGACGACGACGACGGCCAGTGACAATTATTGTTTTGCGCGACGACGGCGGGTGAGTCCCGGTAATGATGTTGCGGTCGTTAATGTGAGTTCGCTCCAATCAAAAAGGAAAAAAATGGAAAGGAAAGGACCAAAGTCAAGTTAAGTCAAGATGTAATGATCCTGCGACCGGGGCAGACGAGCGGGCGAGATTGTGGCAGGACCCTTTTCTTTTCCTTTGCGTCAGGTGGCGACCATCGGCGAAACCACGCAAATGCGCCACCGACACGTGTGCCACCGGTTCCCACGATCAATCATTAGCATCGAACGAAAATCGAACGCTCCGGCAGCGCCAGGGAAGTTTTCCCGCACGCCACGCAGCCAGAGTAGTGCCCCCTACTAGCGCTGAAAAAGGTAGCACTGGCCGTGTCGTGTTTTCCCTTTCTTGCTTTTCCTTTTTTTTCGCTTCGCTTTGCGTACGCCACGCCACGCCGGGCCGAGAGGTTCAAGAAGGGTCAGGTTTTTAATCGCAAACCGCAAATCAACCGGTGCACCAAGTCAAACAAACTGTTGCCCGTAATTTCCGTTCCACTCAGCGCGTTGGCTTGGACGTGGCCGGCGGCGGCCCGGGCATTTTCCACCGACACACGATTTCCATTTCGCAGACCGTGCGCCAGAGGGAGGGATTGTAATGAAAATTCAAAGGAAAGCTCCCCGCGCACGCCGTGTCACGCCGTCTGGGGGTTGGTTTATAATTGGCCCGACGGCGACGGCAGGCCCAGGAGTCGGGTCGGGGCGAACAGGGAAAAACGGGTTCGCTTTCGGTGGGCTGGAAATTTTTCAGGGCCCACCGCCAGGGGGGCAAACATGCATTTGCCCGCCTCGGAGAAGACCCTCGTCGCTTCTTTCGCTCGCGGCGCAGACGGAGAGGAGATAAGCGCGTCAAGGCAGCACGTCGTGGGTGTGCCGCCGCCCTGTGGCCCCCCCCGCGAGGGCTGGCTGCTTTGCAAATTATCAGTAATCATCTGCGATGTGGGCTAAAATAGAGCACCGCCGATGGCGACGAGAGGATGCAGTGCTTCGATGTAATCTCGCCCGAGCTCGAGAGGTCCGTCCGGGTCTTAAAGTGCACAATGCTGCTTCAATGGCGGGCGGCGCTTTTTTTTCCTTCTCTGCTCTCTTTGCCTTTTTGCACGGGAGAGCTGCGGACACAATGGGTGCATTTTTATTGTTTCATTTCGTGTAAAGTGCACAGCGCGCTCTGCCAGCCAGCTGGCCGGCTGGCTGGCTGGCTGCTAAGCAGGAGGAAGTAGCTTTCGTTCGGTGAGGTTTTTTGCCGCCAGCTTATCGCGATCCGTGCCACGGACCACTCGGCACGCGGTGCGGTAGATTACGGGGAGCAGATTGCACAAAAAGTTTGAGAATTTTGCACTTCCTTGTAAGGCGAAACCGGGCAGCCTTTAGGCCAGGGCTATTGATTCGTAATTAACGACGACGGGCTTAAGTTGACGCTCAAACCCTTCTGTAGAATAATACAAAATTTGCTACAACTGATAGGCAACGAAACTAGACGTCGTCCCTTGTTCTTACTTCCCACTGTGGTGTCCCCACAGGGCGTCATTGTTGTAGGGCCGTTTTCGCCACAGTAAATCGTGACCAGCACCGAGCATAGCCTCTGCGACCGTTATCTGGCCACCGAAAGGTTAGTGCTGAAATTTATGTTTGCTTTCTTTCCAGTGGCGGCTCGAGCAGAAAGCAACCGCCCAGAAAGCAACGTAGAAAATGCCGGGGGGGCCAGCAACATTCTCCCGCACAGGATTTCTCTCGTTTTGCTGGATTCGCTCTGGCCGTTCAGGTTCGACATCTTAGCGACAAACAAGTTTATGTCGATATGGCGTCGGTAATTAATCGAAGACGATCCAAATTTGTCACCGATTAGCTGTCCAATCTGCGTTGCCCACGTTGACAGAGCGATCGGTTAACACTCGTCGTCAAATTATGTGGATCAAACCCAAACTCATCAGCCCCGCGTTTAAGTTGTTCAAATTCGATCCACGACAACCGGGCCAATCAAGAACGGAGTTTTGTATTCTGGGCAGAAACCCGGCCTTTATAGTTATTTTATAATTCAGGTCGCCGACTGGTGCGCGCTGTCGGAAATGCAATCACCGATTGTGCTGCACGCGTGTTGATTGCGTGCTAAGCATATGTGCGCCCCGCGTGCAGTACGCAAAGGCGAAAGGCTATTCGCAATCCATCCGCCCCAGGTGCGGCCATCAAACGGTTCGAATAATGCATGTCTCCTCTGTGCCAGCTGCAGTCGGAAAGGAGGTTAAATAAATACGGCGATGAATGAAATGCACAAATGCAATTTGCAATCATCATTATATCGGGCAGCGCGACGAAGAAGGCACCTCCGTGATTTTTCATTAGATTTATTCATTAGTTTGCCAAATCGGGTGTGAAAATTTCCATTCCGGCGCGCTCGGATACGGTACCGATTTTCCGTTGTTGTTATGTAGCGTCAGGACCGCTGTCGATGAGTCACTCGGGGCATTGAATGTAAAGCGGCGTGAAAAACTATTGCTTTGGTATAATCCGTCCCCGCTGGAAGGCAGTTAATTTGACAGATATAGGATTCTAATTCAATTTAGTTTTCTCGTAACTTAGGGAGCGCGGTTTCGTTCTTTCTCTCCGGGGTTCTGTCTGACTACTGCTAGGGTCAGCCCCGAAAAAAACCGACACAGGGAGCCATTTCCCAGCGCCATAAATAAAGAATGACGTAAAAAAGACGGACTTCTAAGCGCAGTAACTTTCCCGGTACAACAAAACAAGTAACTTCCTGCCCGCCCTCTGACTCGCTTATATGGACACATAGGACGTAGAAAACAATCAACTTTTTCACTGTGCCGTATCGTAAACATCCCGTAGGGAAGCGCCCTTGAGAAGAAGACGGGGCCCACCACTCCCAAGAACCATCCTCTGCGCCAACGAATAGTGTATGGCTTGTCAAGAGCCCATCAAACGGAACACTACGACTAGTACGACTACGGACACCTCGATGTGCTCGGGTCCTTGCTCCATCAAAAAGCAATAAATTTTGTGGCGCGGATCGGATCGGGTGGCCCCCGTCTAATGATCGGACACACTTCTTCGAACCCAGGACGTGTGTGTCTTGAGACGTACGGATGCCTTTGCGTACCTTGCGCGCGGTTATGGTGCGTCAGCAGAATTTTTTCACCAAGCCACCCATGTTCACACGTAGGGGGACATGCATGAACCTGTGTGTTGACGATGGCGTTCAGTCCTCATCCTAGTTCGAGCAGTTCCCCTCAGCAAAATGTCCTCCATAATGTCAACCATCAAAAGAACAAATGTATCACTTCCTTTTTCCGGTTCCCGGGAATGGAAAACCGATACGGGCTATGGCTATGTGGTGCCTCATACACTAGTTTCTGCTTGCTGCTCCTTGGTGAGCATCTTCCTCGGCGGCCAACGTCTGTTATCAGTGGCCGCAACGTCATAATAGTATGCGCCGAGAAGGAGCGTCTCGTGTCTGCTCCCGGGTTGTACTTTCGGGTGTCCGTGAGTTCCATGCGATCAGAGTTCAGTTGTGTTCAGTGGTCCGCAAATTCTACACAAATATGTATTCATGTGCTGCGGCCGCCGCCGTGCATCGTCTTCTCATCGTTAGTCCAACGTCACTTTGCGTTGCCGTGCGCGGCGATCATGCAACGCGGGGTTCGCTTTCGACCCCCTTGACTTCTGCAACCTCTTTTCGTTTTTCTTCCCTCCGAAAAAACCCCACTTTATCAGTCGCTTGTCGTTCACTTCCGTCGTCTTCACGTGCTCTGTTGCGGGTCGCGTTCACAGGAGGAACGCGTACAGGGAGAAGAGCGTTAGCGTTAACGTTGGTAGCCCGGCAAACATCATAATCACGTCCATTTTTTTTTCCCTTTCTCCTTTTTCTTCTCGACACCTCGAGGCCGAGTCAGTCTGGCTGAGGCTGTAGGTTACGCACTTTTCGGTGTCTCGTGCACCAGACGCTATGGCATCGTCCTAGCCGGCGTTTTGGACGACCGGTGGACGACGTGGCACGGAAATGAATTACGCTGTGCTGAGCAACACCCAACGCAAGCCGAAGGTCCTTGGCCAAGCATGGCACCCACAACCGCACGACACGGACCTGGACACTCCACTCCAGCAGAACAAAGCGGCGTTCGCAAAGTGGGTTGTAAAGAGTCAAAGTAAAGTGCCGCACTACATTGTTCTCGTCCGAGGAGACACTAGCGAACGAAGTGGGCAAAAATTTGCATTCCGGTTACATGTTCGGTTCCGCCCAAAAACCCACTGGACTCACATCATTTCGCTCCTGTTACGGGCCATCTAACAAACATGAGACCATAAACGATTTAAAGCGCACGATTTAGTGAACTTTTATGTACAGTTTTCCGTAACTGTTTGTTGAAGACATTGAAACGGTATGTCATGCTGCTCGGAGGACAGAAATAGTTTATTGAATAAAGAGGTAAGCCATGCAAGCAGCAGACAAACATTGTTTTCTTTAGAGCAGCAAAAACAATCGGCCCGGAAAAAACAGATAACCCGAACCAGTTTTGCCTCGCTCCGTAGCATACTTGTGTTTTCCATTCCTATTGGCCGCCGTGGCGTGCATGCATTCTTTATTTGTCCATTTGGTCGTCGTCTCTTGCAGACGTCACACTGCCCACTGCACGTAAGCATGATAGCAGCGGCCGCGCGTCCCGGGCACGGAATTGAAATATGAATTATTTATTTACGCCTGGCAAAAAGCCAGTTTCGCGCGCCCCAGAGCAGGCAGCATAAGCGCGCGCGCGTGCAGCGCACTTGCGAACTTCTCGCGGGTAAACATATGCCCCGACGAAAAAGCTAGATTCCGGCACGATGGCGGTTGGCATGGCTGCACAAACTGCAGCTGCACTCGCGACACACCAGGCTATGCCCAGCACACAGACAGACAGACACACCGAAAGAGAGGGAATAGTTTTGCGCTAGATGTGAGAGGACAGTCGTTAAAGCCGAACGCGGCGCGCGCCCAACGCGAATTGAGCATTTTATTTATGCATTTGTTTCGCTTCGAATCGATGTTTGTGCTTTTCCAGTCCAACTGTTGTGCCGCGCGTGCTGTGTTTTTCCACGTGACGCAATGTCAGTGAGTGCGTCGTGCACACGATTGTTCCACGCGAAACGCATCCTCTGGGCGCACACATTGACCGGGCGATCCTCAACTGAAAATTGGGAACGGGTGGCATAGGGCGGCAAATGAAAATATAAGGGACGCGGCGGCGCAAATGGAGATATTTGCGCAAAGTTTGGCGATGACCTTTTTATGTTTCAATTGCAATGTAAGAGGGCAATGAAGTACTATTTGCTTTGCACCCGCTAGGGTGGAACCGACGGTGATGTTTGTACAGCGAGAGAGTGCAGTAAATTTATACCTGTCCACAAAAAATCCCCGTCGCCCTAAACGTGGCCCACATAGCCAGAGGACACGTCAATTGTGTTACATGTGAGCAAATAGGAAACGGAAAAATCAGTAACATCGTTGATCAAACGGACAACGTTTACACAGTTCGTTCGATAAAAAGGGAGATTTTATTTTTTAAATAATAAAAATGTAGCTGTTTAGTTAGTGACATAATTTGAAAGGCACGTTCTGCCTGTTTCAAATGCATCCGATTTGATGTCCATCGGATGAGATTTTAAAAATGTATGCGCGTTCGTATATGTGTCACTACCGTTTGGTATCCGTGTTACAAAAAAGTAAACATGGAACAAAGAGCCAATTGATAACAAATGTACTGAGACCTAGAATTCATTACACCAAGTTTATGCTGATAAGTGTATGAGTAGAGCCAGAGTTTTTGTGTGGCATAAAATATATCAAGAGAACCGTGAGGATCAGGAAGACGATGAAAGTCCTCGAGCGTCTACAAGACCTACATCATTCAGAATTGCTGGAAAAAGTTCTGGAAATCATGGCAGTGGATGTAAATTTCACTGTAAGGATGTTGGCTTGAAGATTGCAATAAAAGTAAAGACACCATTATGATGACATTCCAACGATTCAAGCGGCTGTGAAGGAAGTACATACCTTTGTTTCTATCGGCATGGTTGCATTTATACTTTTTTGAAGCAAAAATTCGTATTTTATCGAACACACTGTGTAACAACGAACCTCCTCAATCACTGTTGAAGAACAATGCAAAAACAAATGCACGGTGAGGAAAAGGCGAAAGATGACGGCCTAGTATTGTAGATTAATGTTTCCCCCGAAACACGATGCTTCAAAAACCGCATCGACTAAAGCACAAAATGAAACAAAATCGCACACCTACAATGTTGCAGCCCTGTCGATAAACAATGCATAAGCCGAAGGAAAAAACAAAACATGTATAGATTCATTAACACAGCGCCACGGCACACAAACTGGCTCGTGAAAGCCGCGCTGCAAATACGGCCGGTGGCCGGGTGGGTACGCGAAAGGTATCACGTATTTTTTGCCCTCCGGACACCTGAAGCCCCCGGGGGAAATGCATACACGTTGCTGGTGTGTGCCGTTCATAACAAAGTCGTTTGATGAGCCGATCAACCCCCGGCAGGACGGACGGTTCGTTCGTGTTTCCTGTTCCTTTTTTTTGCTCTCTCTCTCTCTAAGACAAGACCAGCGCTGCATGTGGGTCATTTATAATTCATCACGCTGGTGCGATTGTGTAGTCAAATAATTTAGACAGCATGAACGGGGCCGGCCCACCATCAGTGCCATAAAAACGTCAGCCCCGAACGCTCCCTCCGGCGGCTTTTCGGAACGGAACATTATCCTATGGTCGAAGGCCACACAAACTAATGCCACCATAAAAAGGTGGGTCAAAAGGCGCACACACAGCGTGATTTTACGACTTCATCCGAAATTCGGTCAGAACACGGTATCGAGACGGAACCGGCTTTTACTCTGCTGTGTGGTGCACCATATATTTTAGCTTGGAAAGTTTCTTCCTTAACTGCAACGTAAAACTGCGCTACAATAATGTCCTGGGGGTAAACGAAAGAAAAGAACATGCGTTGTTTTGAAAGGTTCGAAGAAAAAGTTAATGGCCGTTAAAGTTAGTAAAAACGCCATCATAGCGCAATAGTGAGAACCAGCAAAAGAAATAGATAACTACAGCACAGGAACCCTGCTTCCGGAAGAGAGTGTGAGCAGACACGAGGCACAGAGAGGCGAGAGAGAGAGAAAGAGAGAAGGCAGCGGGAGAGCAAAACGAAAACAAAAAAACAAAAAATGCTTACCAGCATTTACATAGCTAGAACACAAGTGTTTATCCGCGCACACAATCTGTGAAGAACATATGGAAAAAATTAAAGCATGTTAAAAAAAACGACAAACAAAACACAAATTAACAGAGCGGCCACGACAAGACGGCGTCGACGCCGCGCAGCGCTACGCACCACGAACCCAAAAAGGCCAACATCATCACGTCTTTCGGAAGAACCCCAGAACCCCGCGCGGAAAGTCAAACTAAACGTGGGCGAATGTTACCGAAAAAAAGGATGGTAAAATCTGTTTAAATAAGCAAACTTTTAATTAGCTGCAGCACCATACATTATGTGAGTAACACATTGGCACCCCAAAGTTTAACAAAATGGGGTTTTTTCAGTCAAAACAGGACACACTATCTCCGCGCCACGGGTTTGTTCCGGGCGCGTTCGCTGATCCGTAATTAACCACTTACACGCTTATAACACCCAATAATTTGTATTTCACTTGTCATCGCCACACAGTCACTCAAACTCCTGGTCTCGTCCTTTCCTCCGTTTGTTGTCGCACCGTTTTGATGCTCCACCTTCCGCCAATGCGCCGGGGCCCAAAGGGCGGCATCTGGCGGTAGAAAATAGCACCACCTAGCGCCGAGGGAACCCCGAAAGAAACGCGGGCTGGTGTTTTTTTGTTCCCTCTCAATTCTCTATTGCTTCAAAGTTGGGGCCAACAAAAAAACTGTCCACTCATCACGACGACGACGACGACGACGACGACGAAAGTGAGTGTAACAATCAGTGGGCGATGATGGTGAAAATTGGCCCAGCAAAACGGCTCCGGCCCAGTCCCTCCACATTTTGCTGACGAAAAATTGACGTCTCATGGAGTACTACTGAACCCCCCCGACTGGTGGAACGTGCCTCGGACCCATTTTCCGAGCATTTTTTCACTGTTCACTGACGGCGAGGGGGGAAGAGTTTGTTTGTGATTCCAGGCCAGAATGTTGTTCTGTTTTGCTGCCAAATTATAATCCTTCCACGCCGGGTGACGCGCGGGAACCACGCTCTGATGATGGACTGCCGTTTGTAATTGGTTAAGTTTTAATAGACTAAGCACCGACGAGAAGGTTCGCTGTTCATCATTAGATAATTTATCATCGGTCGGATCAGTCTGAATATGAAGCGCGCCCGCAGCATAAGTGAGAATCCGATATGCTTGGTTCAAGCGCAACAAAAAAAGGACGGGGAATGGAAAATATATGTCAAAAGCTTAAGCTCAACAATGGTTCCATTTTTTTCGGGCCCGCTCTACAACGAATAGTGTAAATAGAGCGCACCATCGCGAAGTGAGCGATTGGACAATTTCAACGGTTCGTTTGGCACACTCAGTTAGCAGCACAGTGTGATAGGCACGAGATAACATTTTACAATCCTCTCAGCTGTACATCCGATAGAATCAGACCAATCGACATCAAAAACAAATAAAATTGAGATCGAAAAAGCATCCGGTCCATCCGGTCCATCCGTCCGGTCCATCCGTCCGTCCGTCCGGCACGGGGAGCGCACCCAAACAGGAGGCCTGGCCTCTCTTCCGATTGAACGATAACATTTCCTTTGCTCCCCGAGGAAATGGGTTTCCTGTTGAAATATTAAGCAGAGGCATTGATGACACTCGCTTTTTTTATTCCTGTTCGCTCCCACTTTTTTATCACTCGTCTCTGTGTGCTTCCGGAAGCTTCGATGATGGTTCCGACGAGGGGTTCAATTCCGGCGAAAACCCGCCATCAAACGAACACCTCCCAGATACAGAAGAGAGGCTACACAAAATAAACGGGCCTCTTTTCGTCGCCGGGTGGTGCGCAAATCAATAGTTTAATGATGCAATTTCACAACAGGTGGCCCGGGGGATCCAGAAGGAATCGTCGCGTTGGAAACCAGTAGAGGGTCTCTAACATTTGGCAACCGAACTGTGTCTTGTCCGCGATTGAAACGAAAGAAACTTCATTATTAATTTAAAAACAATTGACAAACGACAGTAAACGTCAATTAGCGCAGGGCCGGCCACGCACCATCACCGTCTATTGCTGGGCACTAAAAAGAAGGACAACGTGCAGAACAACATCGTTAAAATCACAACGACATGACCGCACAGCGTATGGAGAAGAACCCTGCCCAGGGAGAGCGTCAGCTTTTATGACTACCCAGCCGGTGACCAAATTTCTGCACATATGATTTTATCGTCCCCGTAATCGTAATTTCCAACCCACCGAGGGCACACAGCACAACCCGGAGGCGGGTGTCCCCGGGAAAGCGATGCCATCCGGCCATCGTCTTGCCATCGAAAGAGCGGAGGCCACCCGTCTTGTGCCCGTGTTTGTACCGAAACAGTTGTATCCCGAGCCGAGCTGAGCCGTGGAAAATAATGATCTGAAAAGTATCACAAATTAATGCCTGTCAGTGACAGGCAGCGGCTGCAGGACCAAGCGAGTGTCCGAGACAAAAGTCCCACACAGAAGAGAATTTTCGCGACACGAACCCCGCACAGGGGGAAGGGAGCGCAAACGACAACACATATCATCACATTTATTGTCCCATGTACGCTCCGGCGGTTCCGGTAATAAGGTACGGGCGCACGGAGTGGAGCGTGCAGCACGCCATCACGGGGTTTGATAGCCAAGGAAAATGGGGAGAAAAAAAAAACGGGCAGCCGTGAATGTGTTATGGGACCGACGCGAAACCTTACGCTTCGTTATCGTGCGCCATCTTTCTGCCGCCATGCCATGCCGTGGGGGGCTCAGACCCCCAGAGGCTGAGCTCAGAGCCAGTCAGAGGCTCCTTCTGGTACCGACTACTACTATTAGCCCACCGGCGGGGAGGTGGGTTTCTTTCTCTTCGGGCACCCGGGGGCAATATTGTTTTTTATAAGATGTAATCTAGCGAGCAGAACAGCGAGCTGCATCGCGCCCGGGGCATCGTAGAGCGAACGAGATATTATGTAGGGCGGCACACATGGAACTAAGGAACATGCTACTCGTAAAAAAGGCCGTTTGTAGCCGGAGTGTCGGAGGGTTGCGGTGATGAAATAGCAGCAGAAAGCCCGCCAAGCCAACGTTCCCTCTCAGTAGTAATAATCGCACGAAACCCAGGATAACTGTAACAAATGGCCAATATCTCGGGGCACTCTCTCACTCGCGGGTAGTCCAGCTACTCAGCTCTAGTCCGCCGGAATAGTAACTCCACGTGGACGAGGAGAGCCCACGGTGCCCCGACCAATGACGCAAATTGATTTCGTCACGGTGAGAGATCGACGGCCCCCAAAAGCAGTTGCGGGGGGGGGCCAAAGAATGGGAGGAAGAAAATTGGCTTATTCTTCACCGAAATTGTGTCGTTTTTTTGTTTTCGTTCGGACCAAACAGAGCGGTACCGAATGGGTGTGTTCCCATGACCGGCAGAGATCCGGTAGCTGGCCGGGGTGAAGAATTGCGCCCCGGTCCGGAGATAACCGATGAACCGGTGCGCGGCGCGATGGTTAACGACAGCATCACCGAGCTGGCTGGACACGATCGTTCGGTCGGTCGGATTGTAGTTCCTCGGATGAAGCCATTGCAAGCAATGAGATAATTCATCCACGTCACGGCCAGCGCCGCTACGGGAACCACCCAGCGATGGATGCTAACTTTTTTTGTCCGACTCCGGACATCCGGAAGCAAAACGGGGAATCCACGACTCAGGAAGAATCTGGACGACACACCCCGGGCGGGGATTGAACTATTTCGATCAACCGTACGGGTTCGCCCTCTGGTGCCCGGTGCTGCGGATTCTGCCAGATGAAATCAATTTCCAACGACATTCAGCTCAGCTCCCTCTCGTTCGCGGGCGTGTCGTCGTGCGCGACCACTCTCTGTGTCTTCCCCACTATGAGTGTGGTGTTTGGACTTTCATGACAAATTCCTCCAAAATGACTAATTCCACGGTGCCGGCCATGCGCTAATGAAATATTGTCCGCGCGCCGCGAAGGTTGTGTTGGGAGTTCTTGCGACGGGAAGCAATTAATCGTGGGCACATCTTTGTCAACAATTTACGAGTTCGAGTTCAAAGGAAAGGTTTGAAAAGAGGAGCAATAAATCCCGGGCCACGGCTCCCCACGTGGATTCGCCCGTATCGGCTTAAAATGACCAACGCGCAAACCGCGTGTTACGTACACAAGTAGTAATCACGTTTCGAGTGCTTCTAATCCATATTGGTCCGCGGGCCGAATTCCACATTAATACTCTGCTCCATCGGAAACTTTATTACAAGCCGACTATGTCCAAAAATCCAATGACCCGTAGGGGGGTCCCCCAAAACGGGTTCATAATCCCATGGTTGGAAGTGGCGGAATTTTTAATTTTGAAAGTAAACACTCAACTTTATCACCATAAAGCTCTCCGTTAAATTGAGAGTAGGGCGCGCGCCGGCGAGTAATAGGATAAAAAACCGGCATTTTCCAAATGACCGAACCAAACCGTCCACAACAGTCCAGCAGCGGTGGCCGGACCGTACCCCACCAAAAAAGGATCCACGTTCAAAAAGTATTGGAGAGAGTGTTTTGGAATAATTTTGTTCGCTCCTCGCCCCGTGCTTTAGCGTCCTCTCGCTCGCTCTATCCCGTCGGCGACCGGTCCCCGGTGACATATAGCGTCGATCGGATCTCGAATGACTCTCGGCCGGTTGCCAGTGAAGTGTGTGCGAGGACTATTGGCGGGTTGGGGCGGCAGAACCGAGAGGCACACCAGAGGCGGCCGCAGTAGTGTATGTTATGTTGTGCATTCCGCCGTGGCCCGCTCGTTATGTTTGGGACCGAACCGCGAACGGGACACCGAAGCGAGAGACGCGATAACAACGGACGCAGATAGCACGATCTCAACCCGTCGCGAGCGCGATAAGCGCGCGGCGAAAGACGTGAACGGTGCGCGGCGGCCGAAAAAAACCGCAAACGGGAAAAGAAGCACACGAAGAACGCACGAGAAATGCAAACCGAATAAAGGCCCCAGCCGATGTGTGTATGTGCGATGAGTGGAAAATGCTAAACAAAAACAAAATAAAAATGATGCCCCCATCAGCGGAATGGACCGCGGCCGCAACCATACAGCAGCGGCCATCCTCTTTCTGGGGACTGCAGCAGCAGCCTTTTCAGCCCTGCTTTTTTCCAATTAAGAAAATTGTACCCAAAACCCATTTCTGGTAGCAGCGGCAGCAGGGCGCAGACTGTGGACGGGTTCGGAGTGGGCACGTGCGGCGTCGAAAATGGAAACCAAGAACCAACGGGTTTGGCCGCCGCCGGATTGGCGATGGCGCTTTCCCTTTTGTTGCCGTTGCAGAGCGGGAGGAAAATGGCCACCCCCCGGGGACCCGATATGGATGAATATTTATTTAGTTTTTTTCCAGTTTTTCGTAATATAATTTGCACTCCAGGAGCACTCGTGAAGTGAGCGATAAAAAATTGGGCCCAACACTAATGTTGGAACTGGGTGCTCTAGTAGTAATAAATGATTAAAATTATTCGACCGGCTGAGGGCCATCCGCCGGGACGGGATTGATTTAACTCCCACCAGGCACACCACCAGCGACATGCGACACTACTACAAACCAACCCCGGACGATGGCCGTGTTGCGCGTCACGTCAATTAAAGCTTTAATCCTTTTTGAAATATGCGCCCCATCGCGCGCGGTTCGGGGCCGAGTTTCGTAAGACACACGGGCGAACCGCGCGGACAGACGTCACCCACCGGCGGGATGATGATCGGGACTCGCTTCGGAATTAATGGGCCGGAAAAGAAATTTAATCGCACAAGTTTCTGATTTAATTATACACGTCTCCTTCGCGCTCGGTCGTCTGGCCCCGTTGGCGCATGTCCTTCGCGCGCTCGGTACACACGTTCAAACGTCACACAGTCATCATCACCGGCGGATGTCACGAGGACGTCAAAAAACAGTTCCGTTACTTCCGGATTGCTGTCGGAAGTCATACAGCAGTCCAGTGTCTAGCGTGGAGTCGCCCAATATCATGCTGTAAAAGTTTGTCAAACTCAAATTAACCGTAAATCATCGAACACCGTGGAGTGGGCCACGGATTGGCGAGTTCATGATCGGGACCGGCTCACTCCGAACGACCGCCAAACTCTGCTCTCGCGTTTTGTTCTGTTAAGAGAGCTGCAAACCGAAAAAAAAACCAGTTCACCAACAGAAAACCCATAAAAAGTAAATGTCTCCTCGTTGAGCGCAGAACCAGGAAAAAAAACGGGAAGAACGATGTAACGATAAAATACTGTTAAAACTTTTCAAGTGCGTAATTTGGATGAAAAAGTAGCGCGGGCTCCGTGAGCGAAATGGCGTCGGTGGTCACATGAAATATGCTTCTGCTGCCTGGAAGGGAAAACTTTTTCCCTGCCTCCCGGCTGAGAACCCATTTTCAGCGCTGCGCTGCGCAGAAATGAAGAAACTGTAATCTTTTTATCAATTCGTTTCCTCAATTTTCCATACGCCGCTTGGCGACGCTTTTCACTAATTACATGGCCCGGGTTTTACCGACGGCCGCGTTGCTGTGCTGCGTGAAGCGGTAATCTACGTACTACGCAGCACCATATGGGGCACGCCTCGTCTATGCTTTACACGATGACAAAGTGCGGCTCGTCTCTTGACACGCGAACCGCCGGCGACGCAACGAGACTTGTGTGCAAAGAAAAGCCTCGTTAATTACGCTTCGGAGGCAGCACACGGGCAGATTTCCACGGAACCTACGCGGACTGGCTGGGCGGCGCAAAACTTTTCAGACCTATTGTGAGCAAAAAAAAAATCACTTCTCTGTTTGCGGTTTCAGAGTGAAACTCTCAGCCGACGTGTCAGAGTTCCTAGTTGGTGACTTGTTTTCGCATCAAGCGGTTCACCGGCGCACGTTTCCATCAAATAAACGGGGCCCTCAATGATGCAATATGCTCGAGATCCGTAGAATCGGGTGTAGTTTGCAAAGTTCCAATAATACCTGGCCGGGCAATTTTGGGCAACTACAGAAAATGTGTTTGCAGAGCACACGCTTGGGTTCGGAGGTCCCCCCGGCAGGGACAAATAGACAATCCCCGGCGGCAAACAGAGCGACGGTCAGATAACATTGAAATAAACATTTGATACACAGAGAGTTGGGGGTCGTTTTGTCAAAAATGAAGAAAAATGAACAGGGAAATGCACCACATAAATACCGTAACACGGGGGCTCCCGAGAGGATCGCATTGTCCGGATCCAGGTCCGGGTCAGGAATACTATCGGCCAACTTACGTACCAAACTATGTAAACCGTCCTCCAACTTCGGTCTGGGAAGAATTGGGACTCCAGCAACAAGTTGGTCAGTCAGTGTGTGTCGAGAGAGAACGAGCCAAAACAGAAATAACAAAATACTGGGCCCCGTCGGCAGAGGCTGCTGGAAAGCGGGACACACACCCGACAGGGACCTGCCGAAAAAACAATCGACCAACAGTGTATTACTGCTACAAACGAACCCGGAGGCGACTGGCGGCAAACGGGGCGCGACGCAGTCCCATCTTTCCCATCTGAAACTAACACCTGTCAAAACGGATCACTCTGTTTTTCTGGCCGACGAAAAAACATACGCCCTAACAGACCTAAACAAGCAGTGACACATCGGTGGTCGAAATATATATATAAATAATGTGTGTTCTTCGGGACGGAACAGGTCAACAAAAAACCGACGGCGACCTCCACATCGCTCCGGCTGCTGGTCCTTATCTGGGTTACAGGGAAACTTTGTCGACTTCCGCGCGCGCGCCGGGACTTCGTGGGGACAGGAGTCTATTAGACAGGTCCGACCCCGGGTTGGACCAAGCAAGAAGAGACCGAGAGGACCCCGCGGGAGACGCCACGCACACGAGAGAGAGCCAGCTCTGGATCCTCGCCGAGTTGGACAAGTTGAAGTTTGAAGTCCGACGCTGACTGGCAGGCGGCGCCGCGCGCGCCAGCTTCTCCGGGCTGCGGGCCGCGGGCCGCGAGTTCCCAACTTAATTCGACTTTTAGACACGGATGTCTATCAAAAAGTTCTCGCTTTGCCAGCCCGCCCCCGCCGGGCTCGTATTACAGTTTTCGTTGGTGAAGAGAGTTTCGATTTAGCCGTGGCGGCGGCGCACCCTTCTTGGCCCGTCGCCGTCGCTCTGTGGGGCCATTAGTTTGGAACAACAACGCGGCCGATTATTTTGAGTGGAATTTTCGACACCACTGAAGAAAAAAAAAACCCCGAATCGGAACGGAACCGGTTGAAGGAGGCGGCGTGGTCGGGGAGCGGTGGTCGGATTGAGTTGATATCTAATCAGGACCGATAAATGCTCATCAAACTGTGTGTGCACCCCCCGCGTGTTTCGGTGACCGGCTGGCTGTGCTCCGGTGGGAGAATTCACTGTTCCGACACAGTTCCGATTGCCGTGTCGTGTCGTCCCGGGGGCTGTAAATAATGTTACAAATGGCCATAAATATGCTCCACCGATTGGCACCTCTCTCCGCCTCTCCGTATTAATGTGCGCCCCCGACTCAAGTAACTGTTGCTCTGTTCCTTGGGCCTGGTCCCCCCCTAGGGATGTGTTGTTTGCGAAATGTGGCCACGAGACATTTGAAGCGCCATCTAGGCGCGCGACTGGCGCAGAAAATAGTAGTTGCAGCGTGTGTTCAAGGGAACTTGTAGTTCAGTGCGCCGAGTGAATTATGATGATGTGCATGGCGGCGGCGACATTTAGACGAAACGTTGACCCCCGCGAGAGAGTGGATGTCCCGGCGATGTCCTGGGCACCACATGAGCGGCCAGGCCAGGCCGTGAAACGTTCGTCCGTCGTCCCCGGGAAACGATGGGCATATTTTTTGATAATTTATTTTCCGACTTTTGAGCACAGGCGCAAGAGCGAACCGGGCGCATAAGGAAGCCATTTTGAGAGTGGCCGGCCCCCGAATGCACTCTGCTGCGTACGGCACGGCACGACGGGCTGTTGATGACGATCCAATTGAGAAGGCACACCCGGACGGACGGACACCGGACGGAGGGTCCCTTGTGAGGGCTGCTTAATGGGAATGGGTCTGATTTGTTATCGTCCGTCCACGGCGGCGGCTACTGACTGGGGGCCTACTACTCCGCCCACTGACCTCGGCGCGTTAAAATGGACAGTAAATTTACGTTTAATTCTTTGCCTATTTCGATCGTAAATTAAGCTTCGCTTTGCAGGGTTTGGCTGGATTAAATCACATCCCTGGTACCCCGCCGCACCGATCCGTTGAAGGTTTGATAACGAAGGGCAGGACCTGCAGGAACACCGGATGGAGAATTTATGGGAATCGAAAATGACGATAAAGGTTCTCCTAAATCCATTAGATTTATATGGACACCCACACTGAACTCGGCGTGGAACCTTTTCGGTGTAAGTACCCGAACACACGGACACACCATTTGTGTCCTTCTGCGTAATGATTTTCAAATGATTAATAGTGTTGTTGTTGGAATTAATAATGATGTTGAAAGCGGACGAACGGAGATCGACTCGGGTTGAGTGGAGATCAAACCATGAAATACGAAGAAGTGCGGGACAAACATTACAAGACGGACACTCTATTCAACTATTCGTATTCATTTTGATTAACGGTCGTTATGTTCTCTATATCCTACGAACAATGTTGCCATTACGTCCGATTCTCTTCATCCACGTCCTCTAGTTGGATAAGCCAAATGAAAACAACATTTGATGAAATTACATCAGATACTGTAAAGTGTATCAAAGCCAAATGAAACAACAAATAAATAAATCAACATGATGCAACGCGAACGAGTGCAAGTGAAGAGAAAAAAATCAAATAAACGGTAAACCGTTTTATCGGATCCGAATCGACAGACGCGGCGGGCCGTCCGCAGCAGGTTGGCCTGGGCGATCGCGAAACAATCCCTGGGAGAAAATCTCGGCCGCAGACGCAACACAAATTGAAACTGTCAAATTCCGGTGATTTATTGCGATCCGCCTGTTGATTTTCAGCCGGTCCCTCTCTCTCTCTCTGTCGGACCAAGGAGCGTGGACACGAACCCCGTCGGCAGCGGAACCCCTTTTTCGGCGGTCCCCTGGCGGCATCGGTAGAGGGTCGTCGTCGGGACCGATGGCTTCTGGGATATGATAAAAATATACGACTTTCATTAAATTGATGACTGGCCGAAATTGTCCAGAGGCCGTCCGTGAGAGGTGCACACAGCAGATACTCCGATCCCTGATAGTGGTGTTGTTGGAGACTATCGGCGGCCATCGAGGGACCGAACGAAGCATTAGCAGATGACCGCTCTAAAAACCTTCGAGTGACAGAGCACAGCTAGGCGCGGCGCTCGTAGACCGTGTAGAAGTCCTTTAAGATTTTGAGGTTTAGGTTTGCCTGTGTACCCTTTTTGTGGTCTTTTTTGCCGGGCAGACGACATGACCATCGGCCATTGGCCATTTTTGTGCCATCGTTTGGAAGCCCGAAACGGCAGTAAAATGCCATCCTCGCAAATGTGTGCAGTTCTTGCGACATTTCAACCAGGAATTCCCGCCACTAGAGCCGAACACTAAGTCTGAACCTTGTAAAAGCGAGTGACATCGCGTAGCTTCACCAAAGAATCTTAACTATTGTGGCTATCCCCCGGTTTCGATGCAACATTGGAATGGATGCAAGATTGCAGCATAAGGCCCTCGGGTTAGTTGGGAACCAGAATCAGAACCGCCACAAGCAAAATTTATTTCGTTTTTTAGAAGAAAACGATCAAAAGTATCTGCTCCAACGCAATAGGGGCACCACGATGGTTCCGTTGATACGTCAAAAAGTATCCTTTAAAGGACGTGTCCAAATGCAACAAGTTTAGGCTTTAATTCACACTCAGACCGGCGCGGCGCATTAATATTGGAAGCTAACGAAAAGCCCCACATTAAATGTGATGAAAATAATCAAACTCCACCGCCCCGCGTCCAGTCCGACGTAATATCCTGCCGACCGACGCGAAAAGGAACCCGGCGCACGGAAGGCCTAATGATGATGCTCGGGGGCCCCCGAACCACACACGCTTTCTGCTGCTGCTGCTGCTGGGGCGATAACGAGCGGTTATTTCGTGCGGTACCGCATTTTGCGAAGTGATTGATTAGCCAGGTCCCCGATAGCGGATGGATTCCGGGGGCGCCGGCGAAGCCCGAACCGGAAATATGCGCTGGTCAGGTTGGGGTTGGGGGGGAGGGCTTAAAAGGCTCGCGCGCGCCCCGACTAAATAATTTCATTACACCCCTCTCATCGGGCCGCACCCTCCCTGTCCAGCCAGCCAAGCCAGGGCAGCTGCTACACGGGTGTGTGGCCTCAAATTGCGCGCATCCAGCAGCGGCTTCCGGGCGTCACACGCAAGTACCCAAAATATCAATCACCATCATTCGATGGAAAACTGTCATTCCGTTAGTGCTGTCAGTTGGCTGGACTGACAGCAGGACCCCTTCTGGCTGGCTGGCTGGCGTCTGCATTTCCGTTGCGGTGTATGCGGTGCGTCATTATCGGCTAGTTTGGGAAAATGGCGCCGTGGTTTCCTCTCGCTCGCTCCGGTTGGGGGTCCGTGAAAAATATGACTAGTTCCCCCCCACGGCACTGGTGTCCCACTCCATTATGCATCGTACCGGTACCGCACCCTCCCCGGGCACTCCGGTCTTGCTCTGCTGCCTTTCATCTTTCCCGCGAGCGAGGAGCTAATACCATGAGCCGTCGTGGATGGCGCTTTCGCTGGCCGCGCGTCGCGCCCGCGTTTTACGAGGGCACATTAGCGACAGACGTCGAGAGCGCGAGGAGGCACAGCATCGCCAGGCGCCATAAAATGATAATGATAAATCAATTAATATAAATTGTTCGCATTGATTTAGCGTGGGGCCGGCGGGGCGTGTGGCCCCGGCCAACGCGACGCACAATGAGCGGATTTTTCGTACCGGGACAGACACATTTTGGTCCACGCAACAAAAAATGCTAGGCCAAAAGGCGTAAGCTCTCCAACGAATGGCCCCACGGCTGGGCAGGGTGTGTGGAAAGCACAGGGAAACGGGAAATAATTGGGCAACGTCTAGGCAACGAGGGGGCCCCGGCTTCCATTAGCCTGGATGAGGTACAATTTCGGGCCTTCATTTCTTAAGTGGTTTCCTGTCCCGACCGACCGGCCGAGCTGTGGGGCGGTCGGCGGTCAATGTTTGTAAAAGTGTTGAAAAATGGCAAACCTCGAGTCAGAGGGCCAGTGCCGCGCTCTCTTTTAAAGTAATAAAAGTGTGCCACATATTTTTACGACCGGGAAACATTACTTCTACACCACGGAGAGTTTTACGAGTTTCGCGACGGGCCACATCTTTCGCGCGTCGATTAGCACCTTGAGCCCCCCCGGGTCGTGATCGATTTAATTTATGCTCCATTTTCGCTGCCTTTCTATCGCCATGAGTGATCTCTTTTAAAAAGCAAAAAAAAAACTGGATAAAGAATCGATTACCGAGCTGAAGTTTGTTTTTGTTGTTCCCATGCTTGGCACGCCAGAGCCGAGCAGCAGCGGCAGCAGCGCAAGACGTGACGTTATGCATGTGCCGTTCATTAGCACAAAATATTCATCTCACGCGCCGCGCGTTGCTCATCCAGAGTGTCGCTGGCTGGGGGCCGTCGAACGAGCGAACCAGAAGAAAGTTACCGCTTTCATTTCAATTTTGTTGGTGATAAAACAATGGCAAATCGTCCATCAGGCACATTTTATGAACCCCGAACACCGATCGACCGACAGCACGGGGAGACGGCACGTATCGGGGCACATGTTTTATGCTGACGATATAATGCAATCAAAAGGGCGTTGTAAGGGCTCAGCACAGCCAACAGCAAGCTAAACGCATCCGCATAAGCGAGCTGCTAAAATGATCCAACAGTTCTTGGATATTCTTTGGAGTCGAACCAGCTCACAAATATCTCCCGGTTCCAGGTTTCTTGGCACTTTACGCAATTGCCCAACTTCACCATTCGGGGGACCAGTGCCAGTGCGGCAGAGACCCTGCGCTCTGGCGTCTTTAGCTGGGCGTGCGTGTGCGCGCGCGCAAAGGACCCTCCTCCTCACGGGACCCTCCAAAATGTCTTCGCGCAGCACGCAGTGCGCGCGAACGCGAATGATTTATAGCGTGCAATTAATCATATTTATTTTATCTTTATCTTCTTAAATAGATCGATGCCTGCACGACGATGAGCGATGGCTGTGTGCGCCTCACAACGGGGCCCTCTCGCTGGAATTGGTGTTCGTGAGCACTTTGCAGCGATGTTGGTCGTTGCGGCGTCCGACGGACAGCTGGCTGGCTGCACTTGCACCGGCTAATCGAAAAATAGCGCCAAAATAGACCGACATCCCCACACGTCGGATGTCTTGTGGTTAGTACACCACCTCGGAACATCACAAAGAATAAGAGATTATTCCTAAAGCCCCAGAGAGCCCCCGGAGGCCATAATGTTTGGCAGAGTTCAAGGACACCACCGCACCGCACTGATGCAATGTTTTTGCTTTGCGTTCTTTACGCGTTTTTAGAGGAAACTCTTCAGTGTTCGATGCTTCAGATTATGATTGATTTACCACCGGCCCAACCGCGCTCCGATCACTATCAGCATTCCCCACTTGGGCCGGAGTGGCGGAGTGGAGCTCTCGGCGCAGCGCGCAGCACTTGCTTTTAGTTTTCGTTCCTATATTCGCAAATCATTAAATTCTCTTCAGCGCTGTCGATGAAGGGTGCGCGGATCATAAATCTTCCGGCGGGGGCCTCGGCCGATCGTTCCGAGCCGAGGCATTCAAATGAGGCATTCGCTCTCACAAATGGATTAACCAAAAGTGCGGTTTTGAAATTGGATTTTTTCGTTATTTCGCCAAACGTACCACCCCGAACAACCATCTGCCCGCCCCGGTCCGGTCCGCCGGGTAAGGGAGTAAAATTATGAAATAAAGCAAGAGGTACGCGCCCAGAACGCCGGAATGGGTTCCCGAATGCCGTAGGTAGCCCCCATGAAAAGATAAGATAATATTCGTTTTATTAGCAACGGAGCTGAACAAATGCCAGGTTGGGTTTTTGGAGGTTAAGATGTATTGCGCGCGCGCGCAGGCCTCTCGTAGACGGACGGCTCATTTATTGACTCTTCCCATTTTGTGTCTAGTGTCCGAATTGCCGATAGGAGTTTTACGAGCAGCCCGCGAGTTCTCAATACTCGAACGATTGGCTGCTGCTGGTGACCCTCTCTCCGGTGCTGGGCTTTTCGCTTTTATTGCCCTTAATCAGCACCTCGGCCGGTAATGCGAGAATGGCGCGACAGGGCCTCCGGGGCCGTGTGTTCCCAACTTTTACGACACTTTAAATCTTCGCGTCGATTATGGGTCCACCAGCCGACCCGAGCCGGGAGGATTCTATTCTCTATTCCTGGGACCGAAACACTGGACTGGACACGTTACTATCTGTTCAAGTTGGAAAGTTAAGCCCCCCTGCTGATAGCGGTCCGCACCGCACTTCGGGACAACAAGCATTTGGGAACCGAATCCCACTTCTAACCGCGTTCCACCAACCGGTTCGACGGGCCAAACTTAATCTCCGCCGGCTCCGGGGCGAAACACGGTCACTGAGAGAGGTCGGCCGCCAGAGGCCGCTTAATTAATTCGTCAAAACAACAACTTGATTTTATGCACCCGACTCCCGCTTGGTGCGCGCGCGTCAGACAGTTCCAGGAAACCCGGCACAAAAATGACAAATCCGATCTTGTCCTGCGGTTATGAGCCCCTCTCTCGTCGGGTCCCCCCGCTCGGGGCTTGATAGCCTTCAAAAACAATCGCTCGACGGCGACTCTGGTGTTTCGGTGTCCACGGTGCCCCACTCTCGAAAGTGCCGGGGAGTACCGGGCTGTCACACGGGAGACGAGCGTTTCATAACGCATCTGGACAGCACCAGGACCATCGCTAGAGCCGCCCGGGGTTCTTTGCAACGCCCCCTAGCTGGCTGGCTGGGGACGAAATAATTTAAGTATTAGCTGAGTTTTTCGCTGCCACTGACAAGCTCGTGACAGGTCGGGGTGTCGGTCGGTCGGTTGGTCAGGGTACGGGAAACATTATTAGAAAATGCTGAGACCATCCTTTTCTGTTGGGTGCTGCACCGAGAGAGGAACCGGTCGACCCTCCCCCTCCGGCCGAGAGGGACACTTTAGGCCACAGGAACCACGGCCGCCATAAGCCGATTAACGTTGGCAGAGATTGAAATTTAGAAACGGCCAACGAGCCCACAGGGAGCCCATGTGGTGTGTCTCCTCGAACGTGAAAAATCTTTGTCTCCGCTGGGTGCGCTGAAACCAAATACTTCAAAACATACTTCCCCGGGACCCGGGTCCGCCCATCCCGGCCGGGTGAACAACAAATCCAGGCTGACCATAAATCTCACTGTACCGGACCGGAGATTTCGGTGCTCAGCATCGTTACAGGCCAAACATTGTGTCGCGCGAGAAGAGATGGAAGAGTTATGATGGGTCATTTTTATTTTTTTTTAGAAACCACTTTTTGAGGACACACAAAGTCCTTCGGGGCGGCGGCGGCTTATATTACGCCATTCGGCGGCGGGGACTTACGGACATTTTATTACGTTTGATTCAATTTGCGTTAAATTGATACGTAACCGTAAACACGGTGCCCGCACCTCAATTTGAACGGGATCCTCGTGTCCGCTCCGTGAGAAACGGTGGCCGACGATATTTTGAACGGTTTTTGATAACCGCTAACAAACGGAAAACATTAACGAAAAACCCATCTCTGGCCATTCTTAGGGTTCTTGGGGTTCTTGCGCGGCGAAAGGATATTTTGTGACGAAAACATAAATCCGTAATGAATACAGCTTAGATTTCATCGACAGCTTATCTAAGTACCGGAGGCTCATTAATGCGAAGGCTTTTCGTAGAAACCCAAAGCCAACTATCGGCCCGATCAGGGCGCGCGCGCCCGGCCGTTTTAAAGGTAGACAGAGACCGCGAGCGAGAGAGCGAAAGACTCCGAAAGGGGCACTTACGGGGCGCATAGGAACGTAAAATAATTTAAAAAAGAAGGCTCGACTGAAGAGGCTAAAAAGAACCCAGGGCCCAAGAGAGACCCCGGCCCGGCGCAGAGCGTAAGGGTTGCGCGCGCGCGCGCTGTGGCCGGATAGATGGCTGGCCGATGGCTGCACAGCATAAAACAGGTTCCGCGGCGGCGAGGTTCGTGTTCCGTGCGCCATAGGGAGCATAGAGAGAGAGCGAGAGAGATGGCGAGTGTGTGGTGCTCGATGCGGGAGGCAATAAAAGTTAACCTCTCTCGAAATTCGAGCCACGGTTGTTGCCTAGCAATTTTATTTTGTTATGTGTTTTTATTCCCTCCGTTTTTCGCTCCTTCCTTTCCACCATTTTCACCTTCTTTTTCCACCACCACCCAGCGTTCGGGGCGTTGAGAGGAATCGGCCAACGGGCAACGCCGCGGTGACTTCTTTCACGTCTCAAGACGGTCGGCCGGCCAACGGCTGCGGGGTTGTATGGAATGCCAATGGAAAAGATGACTCGGCACAGTTTCATGGGTTTTTCTCTCTCTCTCTCTCTCTGGGGTCTGTTTCTGTCTCCCTTGCACGCGCGCAGCTTGTTGCGCGACTCCTTATTTGCTCGCGCTTGCGGAGCCAGAGAGATGGACGGATAAGATGATTTTGTAATACTGATTATGGTTTTATGACAGAGAGTGATGCTTAAATCGCTATTAGATTGCACTGAAGAGATCGAACCTTGGATCAGCCAAACGACGTTGGCCAAAAGTGGCAGAGACACACAGAGGGAAAGAGGAAGAATCGACCACTTCACATCTGCATATTCCGACCGAGCCAACCAAAGGAGACTCGTGGAATGCTGACAGACATGTGAAAACCTTTAAATGAGCTTTGGCGCGATAAATCCGTTCACGGAATTGGACACACCGCCCCACAGGAGAGGCTGTAGGCTTTGTCGATGGGCAAAAAAGAGTGGAGCCTTAATCCTGATAAATTGTCCCCGAATGATTTTCTTATTGTGTAAGTGGCCCGTTTAACAATAATGCGGGGGTCGGTCGCGCTGGGAACGACGCTCAGCACTCCAAACGACACCTTCTTCCGTTCATAATATGAAGAATTGACCATTTCATTATTATGTGTTGTTCTCAAAGTATCGAAATTAAATTTAAAATATCAACAAATTAATGTTGCGGGGTTTGTTTATGTATAATCAACTCTCTCACACATACGAAAGGATGGACGGTTTAGATGAATTCAATTACCAACACTGTGTTGTCCTCACTGATGTGTTATCTTTTGCCACCATCGGCCGACACATCTGGTGTCTCTCTGGCCTGGTGCTCTTTCCGGGGATTAGGCTTTAACCTAGAGCGAGGCCATGGGAAGGTAAAAAGGTACACATCCACGGAACGGCGTACCAGTCCCCACCGGGAGGGTGGTAACCAGTAATCGACCGGTAATAACAGGGTGATGAAAATGATTTCATTGGCCGGGGCCCGAAGCAGAGATCCTGTGCTCCATTAGCTACGAAAACGCCGTCCTGGGTAGAAACACGGACATCTGTCTAATTTTGTCTAATTACACTACACGACGAGCCCGCCGCCGGTACAAAGGGGACGATGATTAAACAAAACGGGCCCAAATTAAGGACTTGAGCTACGACTCACGAGCAGTAAACTGGTTACTGGTTAACTGATTGATGCGTACGCCAAGAACCAGGGTCGGGACACTTACGCCAGGATGGTGGTAACAGGAGATTCGAATCACATAAAACCAAGGCGCCATGGCCCTGATCCTGCGAAGGGCGTGATGTGTGTGAAATCTCTGTTCCGTGTCGGAAAAAAGAAGCAATAAAGTCCGAACGAGAGCATCCTAAATATTTAACCACAGATACAGGGAATTGATCAATTACGTCCTGGGCACATCCTGCGGGCCCGACCCGAACAGCCTCCGACTCATGCCAGACGACGAGATACGGTCCACAAAATTCAATAATCCACGTCAACGATACGGCACTGGGATTGTGTCTCGGCTGGAACGGGGATTCTGTGCCGAGACACTTGCCGCATCCGAACGAACGGAACACGTTTGTGGTTACTTTTTGTGCGTCCGAACGGAAGAAGGCGGCTTGGCGCGGCGGCTACCGGTTGTTGGGCCGGTTACAACACCTGAACACGGCGCCGACGGCTCGACCCGACACAATAATACCAACTAAGTCCCTCTGCTTCTTCTTCTTCTTCTTGTGCTGGGGATGGGAAACAAATCTTTCGGAAACGGTCCGGTCGGTGGTCGGGTCGAGTCGAGTCTCGTCGTCGGTCTCGGGTTCCATCCAAGACGGAAAAGATTGTTCAATTGTCACGTCGTTCAAAGCGCCATAGATTTGGGCCCTTCCGTCGCCTAGAAAGGTGAAGATGATCCCCCCTCGGCCGTCGATCCGTCGTCCCCGGGCATGCAAATGGCCAATCGAAGGGGTCGACAGCACGGCCGGACCGGAGAGACGTTCACAATTGCCGAGGCAAAGGATTATGTCGCCCCCATCAATTGATTGCAAACGATGCCCGGCCCCGGATTGGATTGGAACCCGGCGGACGGAAAGATCACTGACAGAAGGTGCCATAAAGTCAACAACTTCGCATTCCGCTCCCGGCCCAGACCCGGGGCTTTGGCGTTTGAAGTCACACGGACAGCAGCAGCATAAAAAAAGGGTTTGCGGGAAATAAAAAGAAATATACTCTCTCGAACCCTTAACAAACAACCTCTGGTCACGCCCGCAGAAGTAAGTCCTGCTGGAGGTGGTGGGCTAGGAAAGTCAAAGTTTCCAAAGGGAAAACAGCTTCCGACTGTTCCGTAATTCGAAAACATCGCTGCCGATCTCGGGAGCGAATCGACGAACGAGTGATTTTTTGGTACACCCAAAAGATACTAAATCTTGCAATATTCGGCTATTGGCGTTTGTCCCGTGTCCCGTCCAACCCGTGATATCCGGTCCGTCGGCAACAATATCGTCGCAAAGGCTCCCAGGGAAATGTCTTACCAGCAGCAAAAGAAGGATGCTCGAAGGTTGCCGCCGTCTCACGAGTGTATCCGTTCATGCTGAGGGCGAAACTTGTCCGGCGTCCGGGTGGGATGGCAGTCGAAAATCCGTGTTCCGCGTACTCGGCTCGGGAACGGGTGGACGAAAATCGATCCCGGCTCGGCTGGCTGGGCTGAGCTAGTTCTATTTTTCCTCTCGCCGGAAGTGACAGCAGCAAATCACCGCTGCCACACAAAAACTTGGAAGCGAACGGCGAGCGAAATCTTCTTGCCGAAAATTGGCGTGTGTTGTTCCGGTCGCGGCGCGCTATTTTTGCGCACTATTTTCCGGCTCGCTGGCGTCCACAGATTGGCCGGATGTTTTTGATGACACAAACGCTGCTCTCGGGGGGACACTACACACTACGGGCGGGTTGCACTCACTTCTGGTGGGACGATCTTTTCATTTATTGCCACCTCACACACGCGGGCGCCTGTTTTGCATCGCCAGAATTGACCACCGGAATAAATAAGGAAGCGCACACACACTTCGGCAGCTACACTCACGACACACTCCACTATACGCGCGGCGGCCTTTTAACACCTTCCTTCCTTCTGCAGAGGCCGGCAGATGGCGGTAATATAACTTAATCACTCAACAACCACGCACACATACAGACACACGCGGGGGCACTTGGCACCTTCTCTCTTCCCGCCAGCTGCTGGGCCAAAGGACTGCGCGCAATAAATATCAATTCTATGTATCCTTCTGGTGCGCTGCTCAAGTGCACCGTCTTCTTCCTTTCAGGGCTATCGTAAAAACGCCACCGTTTCCGCTACTGCCGATGACGCAGATGATGATTCCGGCATCGAGGATCCTCCTCCCAGAGGATCGTGTGTCCTTCGTCGTACGAAGAAAGGTCGCCGAAAGGATTCCGGGCGTGCTGAGAGCTGAGTTTGATTTATGCTCCAACGATGACTCTTCTGGGCGTCGTACGCGCCGAAATTTATTATGCACTCATACACTCGACACGACTCACCAAACCGGTGGTGGGGATAAATGATCCGAAACGGTCGCCGAATGTCGCCGTCACAACATCAATCACGATGGCGATCCCCTATATCGATCCTCACCCGGCGCGCTCACGCTGATCGTCGCGGCGTGGTTAAAAGATGGGTTCTGATTCGATCAGTTTCCGCCGCTCACGGGGAATCTATCTGGGTGATGACGACGCGAGACGGCGCTGATGATGGCCTGTTTGCCATGTGAGGACACGACGATGAAAGGCATGAAACATAATAAATCAAACATTAGGACATTAAAAGGATTTCACAAACACTCTCCGGCAGCGGTGTCGGCAGCAGCAGCAGCTCACTCGAGAGTCTGGATTCGGATCAAAGAAACGTTGACTCCACTGGCTGGACGACGTTTTGCGCAACTTTAGATGCGATCTGACGTGCACCCGACAACCAGCAGAGCTCAGCTCTTGGAGAATCAAAATGGTGTGTGTCGGGAATAACCCTAGAGAGCAACATTAATCAACGGCAGGTCAACGACGGGACGTAAAGGAGCCACCCTATTACCGATGCACACCGCCGACGATTGACGTGCGCAAAAACGCGAGAGTCAGTCTGCAACCGTTTGCAATGCTGAAAAGATCGAATTTCAATCGAATCGCCCGCAGGACAAACGACGACGGAGTTCTCGTCCACAAAATTTGCATATTTCTTCAATTCCGATATGCTCACTGTGGCCGTCGGTGCATTAAAAATTAAAAGCCTTCACTTACATAAACGCCATTGAAATTCAGTGCATTAAAAATAGGCCTCCCGGCGAAACACGCCTCCATTTTGTCGAAGAACATGCGTCACCCAGCGCACTAAGTGTGATCCGCACTCGGAACGTCAAGAGTGGCCTCCCCGGTGTCCGGTTGGTCCGACGCGGTGCCCTCGTGAGGTCAACTTGCCCCGGCGGCCGCAAAGAGGTTACATAAATCAAATCTGGCCCGTCCATCCGCCGTGCGCAGTGATCTCTGCCGCGCTCTCCCCGCGTGTGTTTCGCGCGAGACGTTGTTGTCGGTGTGTCACTTTTTTGACACTTACGCCACAGACACACGTGCGTCCGGAGACCTTGGGGGCCCCCTTCGGAGGGGCCTCGATGATCCGCAATTGCCGCCAGTTGAGCTGGCCCACGGAGAGGCCTCGTGAATTAACGATGCAAATTGTTTCTATTATTCATTGCACATGCATCCCAACAACGCGCGGGCTGCACTCGTTGCGCCGAAGGAATGCAATGCCAACGGCGACGGCACTTGAAACTCGGATAGACGCATTATTGTGGCGTTGAAGCGCCGATTCCAGTGCCTGCCAAAGGCGAATCCGGTCCGTCAACACAGGCCCCCTGACGGCGGTTCCTGGTCCCTTCCCTGGTCTAGTTAAAGTATGTCACAACTCGATGGTCAACGGTGTCCTGTCCCCTACGTGGTGTGTGCAGAATATTGGGCCATTAAATGATCGTAACATAATTTCTGGACTTTAATACCGGCTACTCCGTGTGCTACGAAAGCGAAATTCGATCACACGGATCATATGGAAGAGTTTGGCCGACACGACAAGATGGTATTTCGCTGAGCTGAAGGGGCTGCCTTCGGAGCCATTTTTCACCCACAATCCCCGAGCCTGATGGTTTTTGCAGACTAATCCTTCCTGTGTTGAAACGTTGCCGTTCTCGTGCCGCGGTCTTGATCGGATAACCATCTCTTCCGTCTCTACGCAGAGCGCCGGGGTTCTAACACGCGGGGTTTATTTAAGACTCGGATATCTCGGAGCGCGCAGAGGTTGACCACTTAATGTGCGCCCACCGGGGCGTTAGGCGAAAGGAACCAGATACCGGAGCGGCGCAGCGAGATTAACCCCACCACGGAGAGCCGGATGTTTAGAGAGCCGAAGAACCGCAGGCTTCCGCAGCGATACGAGAGCGCTCCCTCTTCTATCGATATACACGGGTGCATAAAATAAACCAGTTCCCACCGATCGAGACTAGAGAGAGCAAGGTGGAGCAGCACGCGCGATGGGGTGCGATTCGAAATTTGTGGTGCCGAATAAAAAGAGCTAAGAACTTTGGCCTCGTAACTCCCCCCGGTTTGCCAAAACTGAAGCCCCTGGAATTGGGCCTGATCCCGTAACGCGAGAGACTGGAAAAAAAACATCGTAGCGCGGCTCAATTGGCCACATTCCGCAACATCTTTTATGATGCAATAATTATCCCTGAGGAAGAAACGCAGCACACACACAGCACACCCTGACAAACACGCGGACACACTCCGTCATCATCAACGCTCATTAGAGCGGAAAAATAAAAACCTAAGTCCATGGGAAAACGACGGCCCTGGTGGTGGCTGCTGGTGGTGACGCTGACGCCTGAGAGGGCCCCGAAAATACGCTCCCCGCGTCCTTTCAACGGGAACACATCCAGCATTTCCCGTAATCCACTCCCGCGACGGAGAGCGATCGAGTGGCCCCTGGCCTGCCGCTCATATAAAAAGGAAAGCAAACGGAAAAATTAAATTTAACAATCCGGGAATCCGCGGGGTCCCAGGCACAGGGTGCCCGGCGGGGTGCGCGGCTCAGCGCGGGTCGTAAACGAAATAAGCTGATGCAGGTTTCCGATAATGATGGAGCAGCGCGCGGGCCCGGGACCCCTGGAACGGCGGCGACGCATCTCTCTCCGACGGCGCGCGTAGCATAAACCAGGCGCAGATGATGCACACAACACCACCACGAAGCGGTCCAAGCGAAAAGTGCACACATACACAGCGACCGACCAACCGAAAGGAAGGAAAAAAAGTGGTGCAAAATGATCTCCGCCAAAGAAGCGAATGGAACCGTCTTTACGCGGGCATTTGCGAACACGCTCCGACGAGAGTATGTGTGCGAGAGTGGGCCCTCTTTTATGCTGCTGAGGCGCGCCCGCATGCTGTTGCATAGGTCCGGGGCCCGGGCCCGGGCCGGTTTCGGGTTACATACGGCGACGGCGGGCTCTGCCTGGTCCACCGCTATTATTATCGTTATTATTAATATTATTATTCTTACTCATATTATTAGTTTCTTTTAATAGCACACTTGGTGTGGCCGCGCTGCTGTGTATTTGTGAGGCTCTTTATGTGTCTTCTGCGAACGGCGCGCGCGCAAAAAAAAAAACCAGGAATGGAAAGCTAATCCCAAACTAGATTGTGGCGCATAAACGGCGCGCGAAAGGAAAGGCCTCTGTCTCTCTCGCTCGCTCTCCCCTTTGACAGCCTTGGAAATGTGACCCCACCGTGTGAACCCACCCCCCGCACATGTGCGAGCCACCGGCGCTGAAGAAGTTCGTCCCGCATCGTATCATCCCGTCTATAGCTGTGAGTGTAGCTCAGCACATAACGGCACACCCCGCAGAATGCATCTAAAAGTGGAGTTAGAACCGGCGGAAGATGCAGCACCAGGTTCGCCCGGCACAAGATGCACCGTGTCTGGACCGGTGTTTAGAGAGAGCTTAATCCTTGCCGACCCCGACAAGGAGAGAGTGCCCCGACCAGAGTATATTATTTTCCCTTTGAACATTATTATGGTCCGCTTGCCGGCCCACATGGCGACGACCGGGTCCAGGGACCATTTTTCAGCCGGCAGCTCATTAATTGTTCTTACCACCCACAACAACACCTCAAACACAACCCAGCGGCGCAGGAGAGGTGACGATAGATCACTTTCCGTTCGTTCGGTCTGGTCGGTCTGGTCGGTCGGTGGTCATGTCTTCAGTTGGGCTCTAATGACCGGTGGGGGGTGCCCGCGCCTTCAAGGTGCCCCCCCAAGAGGATTGCAGTGTCTCCAGAGCACATACACAGAAAATAGCCCAACCTGGACCCTGGAGTGCCGTTGCAACGCGAAGAAGTGCAAAGTCCGACACCGAAACAGGCTCAGCTGTAGATATGGCTGTACCTCACACAATCGCTCACCGCGGCCTGCTGCGCTCTTGCGGCCGCTGGCTTGTTGTTGGGTGTGGTGCAAAACAATGGACACCCCCCACCCCACCCATCGCAGGGAGGGACCCATCAATCATTCGAAAAATGGAACGCGTACTTCAAAAACCGCTCCATCAGAGAGTGTTTGTCATGCTCCTCGCTCTCCCTCGCGCTCTCTCTCTCTCTCGCTCTCTCGGCCTGGATGTGTGCTGTACACTCACAGCTATAGGCGGCTCCTTTCTTGAGGCCCCGCGCGCACTTCGGTCACGCAAACGCAATCACACCCGAGTGTCGTCTTATCAGTTCCCCCGGGGCCGCCACGCCTCGCGCTCTGTTTGGGACCTCAGATGGTTATCGAGTTTTCTTTCCATTTTTTTTTTCTGCCTTCACAAACATAATGCGCGATAAGCGCATTTACTCTGCGCCCTCACCAGATTTCGTGTGATTGATAAGAGGGCCGCCGCCGCCGCCGAAAGGACGGGACCGAAAACAAACAGTTTGTGTGCCAATTTTGGGACCAATCATGCGGGCGAATTGTTGTTGGCGGCAGCCGCTCTCCGCGTGTGTGCGTGCGTGTGGCCCTTATAAAAATTCATCAAACAAAACACACAGGACGAGGCCGAGGCAGATCCGTCCGACATCCGTGACGTTATCTTCTGTTCCCCGCGGAGAGCAGAATCGGATAACAACCGGACCAGGGGCAATCAATAAAGATTAACACCAGGTCTTCCTTTCGCGGAGGCCCCAACTTCTTATGCAACAGCAGAATCCCGCAGCCCCCCAGAAGATCTCCTTCTAATACATGGCCCCCGGCACGGCCATCATCACGGGAGCATCATGTGTTCCGCCGCCCGTTGTCGTCTTCCCACTCTTGGAGTGCCAGCCACGGCGCAGTGCGTACATCTGTCACGAGGATTATGGACGCGGGAGGATTAGGGTGTTGTGTTTTTTCTTCCTTTTTTTCCCCCTGGCCCCTTGGCCCCCGTGTTGCGTCGTGTGAGGGGATCGTTCCCCTCAATTGAATCTAAAATCCCCAACATCCACCAGCGGCACAAGGCGAAGGTTCCCAGTTCCAGGAACCCGGTTGTGGATTCTTGGGAAACCCAGCAACAGCGCACGGCAAAAAGGTCCCAACCGGTGCACGGTGCGGTGCGACCCGAAAAAGCCGACGGCAAAACAACGACGGCGGCAATCAGCTGTTCAGGTCCCGCGACGGCCTGTCTCGCTGCGTAGCCGTCTCGCCGCATCGGGAAGTGCGTATTTATTTATGTTTCACATTCGTAAATGAGTCTCGGAGGTCAACCCAGACACACCCCGCACACGCAGACTCCGAAGAGGGGTTGATGCTGCTCCGTGTGGTGGGGCCAGAGAGCTCCCTCCCGGTGTCTCGGCAAAGGGAGGCCGTCAGGACCAAAACATAGTTCCTCGCTTGGTTATGATTATTATTCGCTCAAGAGTGACACAGACTAGCCGACCGAGGGAGTCGTCTGGTAGGGTGGGGAGTATGGGTGGTAGACCACGAAGAGCAGTTGACAACGTCTAGGGGAGTGGAGGTCGCTCGGAACAGACTTTCCGAAGTCCAGGGCACATTCTACTGATTCTTCACAGCTTTGGCAAAGATTCGTCCGAGAGAGACAGCAAGAGAGAGAGAGCGAGAGAGAGAGAGAGCAGTGCTCCAAACCGGCCACACTCCGTGCCTGTACCGTGTACTTCGGGGATCCAGGCTTGTCAAAGGATAAAGAGGGATGATGTCACACGGAGACTGACAGGTCCTCCGCATCGTTCTCGCTCTTTCTCTCTCGCTCTATCGCAGGGGGCACGTAACGGGAAACTGGTTTGCGAAGCGCAATGGCCTCCCACCCCACCCCCCAACGCACTGTTGGGGATATGTCAAGTTTTTGAAAGTCAAATAAGGCCGTTTGGGTGCGTGCGTGCCTGTGTGTCGGGGGGCTACTATTTGGCTTACTGATTACACACGCCCCACGCCACGCAGCACCAGCATGACACCCCCCTCCTTCCTCCCCCCCCCCCCCCCCCCAAAAGCGCCAACTGCGAATGGCGCCCGTCGTCTTGCGGGGAAAACTTTTGGCAACTGGCGCGTCGCTGCTGCTGGTGCACTGCGCCGCTCTCGCTCTCTCTCTCTCTCTCTCTTGCGTTCAACGAGTGCCCCCCCGCCGGGTGGGTGGTTCCCCCCGCCACCCCGCCGGACTCGTTATCGATCAGCAAGGAGAGCGGGTCTCGCGCGCTGCGTAAGCGACACGCACCTCTCGCCGTCGCGACGTGTGTTATGTGCAGGCAAATGTATAGCACGCCATCGAGTTGGTGCAGAACGGACTTCTTCGTGGAGAGTCTGGCACATCTCGAGTGGAAAGGCCGCATTGGCGCAACAGTCGTCGTCGTCGTCGGAAAAGGTTCCGAGCGATTAGTTTAAAAGGTTGCTAAAGGGTTGCTGCCGCCGGTGGCGACATCGTGTTTACGATTAGTGCCACCCCAGATCCCTCGGTCCTCGTCGGGTGAATAGAAACTTTAAAAGTATAAACACATCACCCACCGGCGAGAATTGCCGATTTTCCGGCCTTTTTTTCCAGGGGACCAGGGGGCCATAACATAAAAGGAATTTGCTCGGACGGCCGTGCAGGGTGTACGTGTGCTGGACACACGGAAAGGAATCACAAAATTGACCCCTTTCCTTGCTGCTGCTGCTTCCAATATTTTATGTAGGCTTTTCCGATCCGATCCGAGCGAAAAAAGAAACATGGGTCCCGACAAGGACCGTCAAAACGTGGGGAAAAAATGTTTATTATGGAAATCCTTTCGGAAAATTCAAATTCCAACACACCTCGAGCGAGAGGAGCGAGTCCTCACGGAGGCCCCCTCTTCAACGGTTGTCGCTCCTGTTTTTCTGATTCGATACCCTTCGCCCCTCAAGGTTCCACCACCGGGCCACGCCGTCGTCATGTGTGTGACGGCGAACCCGGTTGATTTCCTCGGGACGAGAAGGATAAACGGGATTCGGATCGGACCGCTCGTAATACGCCTCTTGGCACTGGGCGCAAGGAAATGAAATTCTTAAAGCCTCCTTCGGCGCGGAGAATCCGTTCCTCCAGGCGCACCTCTCCCCCAGAGTGCATCGTTTGACGTTTAAGAGTCCCACCACGCGGCGAACGGGTTTCAATGGCACTCCTTCCTGACGTGGCCGTCGCCCGCCCGCGCGTTGGCAGAACTTCTAGTAATTAAATATTAAACGCACATAACACACGCCAGCGCCACCTCTGGCACCCTCCCTCGGCAGTTCCTGGACCGACCGAGCGGGCGAACGAGACAGAAAAAGATTACTGGAACAGCAGGGAGACTTCCCCCTGTGACACAGTGCCTGACACATCAATACGCTGGCAGCGGCGCACTTGCCTGGCCCAGCTTTAAGAGTAGACAATTCTTGTCCACAGCACAATCCATAGCACGCATCCTTCGCGTGTCCTTCGCGCCCGGTGAGATGAATTTCACATTTTTGTGCGATATTTCGCTCGGCCTTTTTTGGGGTCGTTGTCGCTTCGCGCCGCAAAGTCGTCTTAAAGTTATCCAATTAGTTGGCCTCGGACTGGGCCGAACCTGGTCCAGGGCCTGGGAAGGTAATTCCGGGCATTGTAATTTTGCGTTGCCTCAATCATCGCTACAAAAGGCTCCCCCGGTTTTGGCCGCCGTTCAAGAGACCCGGTTCAGTTGTCTTCCGACACGCCGGACCAGCCCGAAGACGCTCCCTCTGCGGAGCTGGATCTTTCGGACCGAAAAAAAAAAACGCGGAGGAAGATACAAAAAAGCGCTGGCCAAAGGTTGGCTGGACGGCAAAAGAGGTCGACGAGGTGCCGGGCACCCCGGCCGGGGTGGTGGTGAGTTATTGCAAGTCATCGAAAGTAAATAAGCCAAACACTGCAGACTGCGGCGCAGGCAGCGGATAAAAACCTTTAGGCCTCTCTCGCCGGGCGTATGGATGTAAGTTTTTCTAACAATTTTCCCGCTGCTCCGGCGTCCTCCCGCCGGTTGGCCACTCTTCAAAGTCCGGGTGGTGGTGGTGGTGGTGGGATGTGAGCATAAGCAAAACATAAGAAAAGATTTTAATCACACTTTTTTGTTGTGCTGTGGTCGTTGTTGTTGCTGATGCCCTTGTGAGGGATGCTGTGCTGTTGTTTTCTTCGTCCTCTTTTGTGGTGTGGTGGGTTCCGGAACCGGTTTCTTTAGCGGTCATTTTTCATTCTTTTCTACTTCAACACGCTCGGGATCGGGGGGGGGGCTCTCTATTTGCGCTGTTACCTCTGTCTCTGCTGCCTCTATTCGGCGTGTTCTGACCCGTTGTTGCCTTGTCTACTTTCGCTTGCACTTTTTGTCCGCCAACCCGTTTGAAGGACGAAGGAGAGTGGACGGCGAGAGAGCGACGAGGGCATAGGTCGCGGGAAATGGGCTTACGGTTTGGTCTGCACCAAGAAGTCGAGTTTGTCAATTAGATTCGCAACATCGAGGGCCGCTCCGCCTCACAACAATATGCTCTTGTGGGTGGGTGGCTGGGTGGGTGTGCGCAGTGCAGGCCAGAAATTGATGAAAAACCGGTGCTGCTCCGGTTTCAAGGATTAAACGGTCCCCGGGAGCGTTCTCAGTAAGATTATGTTTCATGCAGGGGGCGCACAAGAGTTTATGTAAACCAACACCTGGGAACCGGCGACGGCGGCGGCGCGGCCCGGGAGATGTGCCGAAGTGCATTCCCGCACCCGGCGCGTAGTACCGGATACGGATATTTCATCCCGAATCCCGGTTTTTTCTCTATCGGGTTCCAATTCTACGTATTTAGCACTCCGGGAGGGCCGCCTCCCCAACATCGAGTTCCTCCTCCACGGGGAAACCTGTTCTGCCTCTCTCTCTCTCACTCTTGTAGGGCGCGGTGGGAAACTTGAGCCATCGCGGGACGAGCGATTCGAGTGAGCCCGCGAAACAACGGCCCAAACACAGCGGCTTAAGAGGCGCAGAAACGCTAAACAAACAATTGACCCACACAGAAAAAAGGCCCAAAATCCCACCATTCTTGGAGGCGATCCATCCGGGCCGCATCGCATTAGCGTCCTTGCTGCTGCTCCAACGCCCAGAGGACACAATGTTGTGGACGCCCAGAGGGCCCCCAGCGGCTGACAAATGTGTCGCCAAGACGCTGCCAAGGAGGCGGCCAGTCTTGGCTGCAACATCTAATAAAGATTCATCATTTCATCCTGCGCACCCCAAGGCCACGGCCCGGCCCGATGGAGGACGAGGACGGCGCCGGGGAATTGATAGTCTTGAGAGTTTAATTTTAAATTATCTTCCCCGCCGGGGGCCATGTCTTTGCGTGTGTCCCTCGCTTCTTCCCTACTGTGCCAAGCAGCGCCCGTCGTCGTCGTCAAGTGAGCGAGAGAGAGAGAGAGAGAGAGAGAGACAGTAATTAAACTGATTTCCAGGGAAATTTCCTGTTGTCCGTTGGCCATTGGCCGGGGGCAGAAGGACAACTTCTGCCTGGCCCTCTTTTTAAAGCCTTGTCGTGGCCGAGCATCCGAGCTGCTAACGGACCGGGCCGTAGCTTTGAGTGTACACAATACACGATACGCGACAGCCGTTTGTGCAGATAGCGGCCATGGATTTATCGGTTGAATTATGTTTTAGGCTAATAAAAATGGTATTTTTCATAATCTCTGACACAGCTCGTGGTTTTCGGGGGTCCAGCAGCGACCGGCATGTGTGTGTGCGGGCAAGGATGGAATGCAAAAAAGAGCCTCCACGCGAACAGAACCACCGATCATTATACGCGATCATCTCCAACCCCTCGCCGGGGGAACCGGTTCCGGTTCCGTGGTGCAAACTTAATATCAGGCAATGGATTAACGTAATTTATGGCGGCGAACTCGCCGGTGGGAACTCTCTCTCTCTCTCTCGCTGTGTCCGTCCGTGGTGATGGTGGGAAAAAATGTTAATCCGCGACGCCCGAAATCGGTACGCAATCCGGCCCACGTGGGCGAACCGAGATAAGGCACCGACTAGTGCCGCGAAATGCTTCGCACATGGGGCGAATGGGGTCCTTAAGGCTGCATATTTCGGAAAACACCGAGTTCCGAATCTGGCAGAATCGAGTCACCTACCTCCGGCCGGGCCGGACATTCCGACACAGGAACATTACCGGGCGTCCGAACTGGCCCATTCGCATCGATCAAGCGAATATTCAAATTTCCCACCACGGGGGGACTCTTTCTGTGTCTTGGGTGGGTGTCCTGTTTGGGGCTGTCTGGAAGTCGAGCTTTCTTTCATCGTCCTGCTGTAGCTCTACTCCGATGGCCGATGTCCATCCGATGGACCAAAAATGGTGTAAAATTTGCAATGCCACGCTGCTGCCTCTCTCTCTGTGGGCCGCTTTTGTTGCCAGTTTTTACGACGTGGCCGTGGCCCCATCGGAGTACGGCCTCTCCCCGCTTGGCGAGTGGATATTTTTAAGACTTTCTGCGCCCCTCGAAAGCAACTCGAGTCGAGTCGTCGCCGGCAGCCGATGTTCGAGCAGCCGTCCAAACGAGCGACCTGCTCGAATATTCATGAGCTTGGGGAAGACGAAACACACCTTCAGAGAGAGGAGGCGCAGATCGGATCGGACCATTTATCGGCCCGACACGCCGGCCTGCTACTAGCTTCGGACAGCATCCCTCGCTCCAGCAGCGGCGTCCCGGCTGAGAGATGAGATCAGCTAGAAAAAGTGGCGCGGCCGGACGGTGGCCATCGGTGAACGACTGCGAGAAGAAGCAGGACGTAAATTCTACACCTACACCACCTTCTTCACCCGCCAGACGCGGGTGGTGGGTAATGAGGCCACGGAACCGGCGGGCGATCGGACCTCGATTCGATTTGGCGATAAATTTTCCAAAATGAAGTAAACATTGCTTCCCGTTTGGCACGTACCACACATTTCTCGCGAGGCCCAACCGAGCCGCCGCAGGGCCTTCTCTGTGGATGTGTGTGTTTTTTTCACTCATCCACCAAGAAGAACTCGGTGGGCCCCCGGAAGGAAGACGGGAGATAGTTTGTCCCGAAGAAGCGTTTGGTTAGGGAAATCGGTTTTTTCTGCCCCACTTCGACCAAGAAAATGGGGATCAATTTTGTATGAACTTTCGGGCGGCCTTCACAGCGCTTTCCAACAGCTTCGGCCGTAGAACTTCCGCAATTCAACCTTTCGGCGGCCCTTTAACCCCTAGGAGCGTTCCCTCTCTGTCGCTAGATCCCATTAAAATGACAAGAGAAAGGGCGCCCAGCCCGCTCGCTTTCGGCCCAGGATGGGGTGGTGATGCTCGGCCGGAAGTTCATCGAGACATTCTTCGGATTCGACGCGGCCCGGTCCGGAGGAGCAGGAGAGCAGGATTGACGGAAAAAAGGGCCCGGAGGATTCGGGATCGGCCAACGAACGAAGCCATCGGGCGCGGTGGGCACGCAATGGCACGGAAGCAATGAGGAACGGGTAATGAACATTGATTGAAGGACTCCCCCCAAAACCCCCGCCCGGGACGCGCCGTACAAAGCCGGGAAGAGCGGGGAAAAAATTCGGCCGCGTCCACCTTATCCTGGCCCGGCCACCCCGGGAGTTATGTTAAGCTGTCAATTAGGGATTTTTGGCGAGCGAATCTCCCATGTCCGAGGCCCCGAGTTGGCCGAGCGGATGATAATTTTGCGTCAAAGTTGCCAGTCGTCCCTTCCGCCCGTTGAAAATGCCTGGCGTTGGGCGTCTGTGTGATGTACAGTGTTATGTAGCGAAGGAGTTCTCTTTCGAAAGATTTTGGACTTTGGTATGCTTTGGTCGGAATTGCCGAAGTGGATAAAAAACCTCTTCAAATTACGGAATTGCTGTGATAAACGAAATATGTCCGATACACGTCGATTGGCCGAAGCTGAAATTTAAAGCTTCGATCCTGAGTACACCATAAGCATGGCCTTTTTTAAAAATAATTACACTCAAAAGAGTAGAAACCATCATCACCACCAACGACAGAAATATCATTGAAAAGTATCTTCGTTGCTGCAAAATGCGCATAATTACTGATAACTTCTTGGTTAGTGTTACTGGGTTATAGGAATTGGACCAGAACCGTTAAAAAGAATCGAGAACTCGAGAATCGAGAAGACGAAAACCAAGGGCTTTAGTTTGCTGCTTGTATTAAACAGTTCGCTTTTGATGGTCGTAGAAGATTATCAACCAGCAAACAAATCAATCAGCCCAAACAAAGCGATTAAAATTTGCAATCTGGAAAACCCGCAAGAGGCCGCGCAAAACATCGGACGCTAAATCGCGGACAAATCAAGAGGTAAGGAAAGGCCAGCGAAACAGCAAAAATCTGCGGAACACAGAAAACAACTTCAGCCGGGCTGGCCAATCAAATTTCGACCACATCATTAACGGTCGCGGCGATCGAGAGCAACATGAAATCGGCTGCGTTAAGCCGGAAAGAGCATATTTGCCAACGAAGCCCGGTGTGCCGAAACCAACCCGACCATCACCGGCGGTGGCCATAGGAGCAACTTTCTCTTCGTTGCGCTGTGCGGCTTATTGGAATTGGCAAACCCAACGACGCACGGCCACAAAGAAGAAAAACGTAGGGACCCACGGACCAGAGATCGGTCAAAACATTAAAACCGGGTGAGAAAAACCGGGTTTTCTGGCCCACTCGGGGCGCACGAAAAACAGGTGGTTTCTGTGGCCTCGCGATCCCGAGCAGAGCATAATGTTCGTCGCGCATCGTTCGTTTGTTTTGATTTCCCCGCCGGCTTTCCCGGGACCGACCGCAAATCTCGGTCCAGGTGGGACAGGTGAGAGCGCGCTCTCACTCAGGTGAGCACGGCAGGTGAGCGCACTCAATTTGAGTGAGCAATCATAATGCGCGCGCGGTGTCAAAGGTGAGCCTTGTCGTTCACTGATCTCACCGGCCGGCTGCCAGGTGTACGCATCGCCCAAAGCAGAATCGAGTTTAACCGCAAACCAACCGACAAGCCGCGTCTTGGCGTTTTGGGGAAGAAAACGAATGCCATCCACTCGCTTCCGACACGGCCTTGTGCGTCTGTGTCCTCCAAATGTCAGCCCCCGTCGTCGTCACGGCCAGCGCGATGACGACGCTCGGTTTCCGTTTGAGCGATTTTGGGTTTGTTGTGGCAACACCAGTTTGGCTGGCGGGGCTGTGTTTGATTTGGTCTGTCGGCCGCGAGCATGAAGAAGCCAGCACGCGCCTAATAACGCCGCGATAAGAGAGATGCGCGCTACAAGCGCGACGACGATGTGGGACAGCACGACACACGGTCCCGGAAAGTGCCCTCCAAAGCCCTAGAACCTCCAGGCCCAAGAGACCCCCCATGGGGAGACGGCTGTGTAATTGAAAAGTCGGAGCTTTTGTCGCGGACACACATCCTTCAGCTTTAAGGGTTTTGGGGCACCGAAAAAGAAAAGATCGCCCCAAAGTAAGCTGTGTGTGACATTTCACCACCTCGGTCTCTCGGGTTTCACGGCCGCTTCATGCTGTTAAATCCGACAAAGGGGACCACCCGAGCCACGCAGGGGGCGTGTAACTTCAATTTTCCAGTAAATTTAGCGAAAAACATTAAGCGTCCCGTGGCACATATGCTGCTGCTGCTGCTGCTACGCCATCACCGCTCGGTGCGGAATGTGGATGGAAATATTACCTCCTTCGAAGCGCCCACTGCTCGGTCGAGAAAATTCTTCAACTTTCCTCGGCGACGCACTTTAAAGCACAGCACACTTTTGCGCCACCACGACGTTTTCACTCCGCCAGGGAAAACCTTTAACTCAGCGGACCATAATCCAGCAGCGGAAACGCTGTGACGAAGGACTTGACACGAATCACACTCCGATTCACTTTTTGGGTGGCGCACGATGGCGCAATGGCACAGGCTTCCGGATTCTAACTTCCTTTTCCCGTTTCTAAAACCCACTGAATGCACCACACCGACGTTTCGATTCGAGCTGGGTTTTTCTTCCCTCGCGCCGTTAGCGTTTCCACTAGCAACGGTCGCAGCAGCAAATTCTAAGCACACCAAGGTTTAAAAAAAATCCATCTCACACTGCGCGCCCGATTGCGTGAGCACGGTTTTTTATCACGAAAATACACGACCGACGCGCGTGCGAAGGCCAAATACTGCTGCGTTTTTAATCACCGCGCAAAACGCAAAACTACGCCTTACACTTGCGGGCGACGGCCAAACAATCGTAGTTCACTACTACCGTATTTCTCACTCTTTCGAATCCCGTTCGTTGCGGAGCACAGTTTTCACGGTCTCCAACTTTTCCGATCTTTCCGTTCTTCTTGCGTGTTTCGCGCGAACTGAATCCGTGAATCGGTTGTGAATCCGAACAGACCCGCAGAGAGACACCGAACCGCACGAATCGGATGACGTTAACGCGCACGCGTCCGGCGCCGGCAAAAGTTGGAGATTTTTTGAAATGACGTTATTATTGTAGCGAGCTACGAGAAGTTTCAAAGATTATTGCTCCTTCTTGTGCGGATGTTCAACAAAACAGTGAAAATTTACCGTACGCGTGAAATTCGACGGGAAAACACCTAAGTTTCAAATATTTCCTTCTTGCTCGAATGTTATTTTTGAAATTTAGGCTCTGCACTTTCTGACCAACTGAAGATGTGGAAACCGCAAAACTCTGCGTTCCCGGTCCCTGGTTTTCGCTTGCAGGTTCGCAAGACATTTTGCGTTCCCTGCCTCTAGATGAAGCCTGATAGTGCCTGATGAGCCTGATGAAGCAGATGATCGCCACGATGAACGTTCACTAGCTGGCCGCGATGAACAAAGTTCACTTGCAAATAACACGATTTCGCGATTTCTCTCCAAACTCACTTCGCTGCTCGCCTCATCTCATCTCACACTCGCCGTTCGCGTTTGTAATCAGCAGTAAAGATAGCAGCAGCAGCAAAAAACAACGCGTAGGACACTCTCCGATGATGCTGAGTGCGAAGGACGTGGAAAACGATAAAAAGAAAAAACGGAACGAAAAGTCCACACCACGGGAAAAGTGTTTTGTTTGCCGCCCCCGGTTCGCGAACGACGAACGATGATGATGATGATGATGACGATGGGGACACGACGGCAAATGGCGCAAATTGGCGCAAGCGGCAAGCAAGGCTGGTTACGGCATCGGCGCGATTCCAAGGATGACGCGAAAATCGCGGAAAAATGTGCCTGCGGCCCGTCGGTTTTGGGCGATGTGCCAAAATTCCCGGCTGCGCCGATCCGCTCTGTCTCGCTCACTCGCTCTCAGCGTCTCACTCTCGCGGCTACACATGTTTTGCAGCCGACGCACTATGGGGAAAAGGCGGTCATAACTTAAAAAACTGAGGTTTTAGTTATATTAGCCTTAAATAGATAAGTTATCTATGACAAATCCGAATTTTAGGTCTTCCATGTAGCGCAGATTCCGAGAATCTGTCAAAGTCAAAAGAGTGATTAAAATGGCTCTTTTTGCGCATGCTTGCGAATTCATCCTCTAGGCTTATTTTAACAAAATAACACCTGATGCTTAAGGAGGCGCCAGGTCTTTTGTAGTCTATGAAATGGCTATACAAAACATATTGGCCGTGATGCTAAGAATCTTGAAAATGGTTTTAACCCGCTACCTTCTGCATTGTTGTACGGTATGTCACCTCTTCATTGTTAGTTGATGTTTGTGCAGTGTTAAGCAACAAGCACTTCTGGTAACATTTGTCGTCGAATATTTTCAGATCCTGAGCGTGCGAGTACTGTTCTTAGTTAAAGATTTAACAGGCAGGCTTAGGAATATCTTAATTTCCATTAGCTGTCAAAAAGTAGTTAATGCCGCAACATTAGACACATATTGTAAAGATAAATATAAAATACTCTTAGTGCTTTAAAGTTGGTTGAAAGTACCTGCTAAGGTACATAAAGTATTGGCTCATGCTGGGGATGTAATACTACATACCTCTGTACCAATAGGTTGTCTGGGAGAAGAAACTTTGGAAGTGCGGCATAAATGTTTTACACAAGATAGGGCAAACCATGCAAGAAAAACTTCTTGTGAGAACAATTTGTAAGACACTTTCATTCGGGCAATATATAGCAGTGACCCCAAAATTAGTTCTTTTTCATTGGGTTATAGGCAGCGAAAAAACCATAAACTAAGTTTTCCCGATGTAGTTAATGATCACGGAGAAAACCATTAATGAAGATATTGCGATTGATCATGCATTTAACCAAGTGGATTTATGTTTGGATGAAGAAGTAGACTAATGAGTATTCTATCAAATATTTAAATAACGGCTCATGGGTTGGATACTTTGGATGGTTACTTGTTACTTTCTTTCCAAATTTCTAATTTCTAATTCCCACAAACGGTGTGCGTAAAGCTCGTTGATCTTTTCATATCCTTTTCTAAACTCACAAGTCATTCGATTTGCAGCAGAAATTCGATATTGGCTTTTACGATAGTGCTTTAATTTTTTTTATGTAATGCAGATTGCATACTTAAGGCGTTTAAAAACCTTAAAATAACGAAAAATGCTTATTTAATATACATAAGTGCGTGCATTAAACATAAAAAATTGAATTTAATAAAAACACATGCAGAGAAAACAGAAACGTTGAAAACCTTTCATAGATTCTTCCTAAAAACAAATATGTCCGCCTTTACCATACAAATTCCCTACCGTGCGACGCCGCCGCGCCGGGTTCGCGATGTGAGTTTTTGGTGAAATTTTTTTTCAATGTTTCGCGCGCCATCCGTTAGAGTCCGGATGAACTGTCGACATCAGGCCCGGCGGCCCGATTTGAAGTGAAGTGGAACAGAAGAAAAAAAAGCAGAACCCTCGGCCGGGAAAATGGAAAGCCGATCGTTTTCCTTCGTCGTCGCGGCGGCCCGAACTTTAAACCCGCTTCGTGTAGGCTGCGCTTTAAAGAATTTGCAGCGCCCGTGTGCGAAATCGGTGGAAAGCATTTTCCTCTGTAATCACGACGATGACGCAATGATTGCTTCAATTTGGCTTAAACTTTGTAATTTTAGACAATGCAATTACTATGGGGCTTCTGGTGGGTAGGTGTTTTAAGGTCGTTTTTTGCTGCTTCTTATCAGCATTTTGAGCCCAAGCAAAGTTTCCCACTCTTGCCTGGCGGGTTTTCGTACAACTTTCTGCCATTTTTTGCACAATAAGCGAAATAACTTAAATTTGTGTTTATTAGGTTTTGCTTTCGTGATTATGAGACTAATTTGTCTAAAGTACTAAATGCACATGTTGTTTCTAGTTTCTTATTTTGTGGCGTTCAACTGTTTCCCGCTCTTACATTCTTCTTTCAATCTAAATCAATACTCGAAGCGTATCTAAAGCGACCGAAGTGGTCTTTTTGCAAGACTTCTTGTTTCAATTTGGTTGAAGTATCGGATCTTTTTGGAATCATCTTGAACTTTTTCTTACACTCTCATTAAACGCAAGCCAATATCGTTATATTAGTGAATATTTTTCTGAGCTCTGGCTTTTTTCTGATCTACCTTCGAAACTTTCGACCGGAAACATGCGATTTTTATATATGAAACGACGCTTGTACTTTGCAATCCACAGCTTACATTAGCTCGGTAGTTGATGTTACTGAAAACATAATCCCGGTTTTAGTGCCTCGACAGCGTGAAATTTCCAGCCAACTCACTCGCGCCATCGTCCTGTCCCGGCAATCTATCCCCACCAATTGTTTGTTCATCAGTTGGTTAGTATCAACATGCGCATCACACCATGTGTGGGGCGAAAGTGAAAAAATCATGTCCACCCGCCGCGCTCTGTTCCCACTTTCCCCGGCACTGGAGACGCCACAAATTTTCCGGCCCAGCAAGATAGCGGCGCAAATCTGCATACATTACATGAAATGAAGCGTCACCGAGCGCCGCGTATGTCGCCCGACGCGGAAAAGGCTGCTGGCTCGGTCGCTGCCAAGCTAAACTGGTAGATTAAAAACATTAAAAACTCTTCAACGATCCTGTAACCAACGGTTAGGAACCGCCGTATTTTTCCTGTGCGAAGAGAAAGGGGTAAACACCCGAAATCTCAACCGTGACATCGTCTTTAAGGGCGCGGGCGGGTGTTATTAAAAATCGGCCAAGAATGCGGAGTTTGCCGAAGACGCACCGGGAGCGATGTTTGGAAGGGCGCGTAATGCGCGTGGTGGAAAGCCATCCTAATGCCAGGCGGCGCTTTGGTATCATAAAATGAGTTTCTTGTCACCGTGTCGAGCGTGTGAACACATCCCTTGGCCCGGAATTCATTGTTTCATAAAACTCAATCGTGTGCATCGAAGAACGCGAACGGATGGTGGCTCGAGTGTGTTTCTTGGAGGATCTTGTCTTTTTGGCGACGTTCCGCTTGCTTCGATCTGAAGTCACCAGGCGAAGATGCTGGGAAGCGTCTGTGGCATCGTTTGAATGGATACGACGACGGCCCAAGAAACGGAACGGACAGGCGTTGCTGCGGGTAACTTTTCTTTCACTGCAGTCTTTTCACTCCACTCCGACCCCCAAGTGTTTGTAGCTTGGGACCGAGAAAGAAAGGGAAGCCAACTTTGCGCAACTTCAGCGCGCTTTATGCTCGCTCAGGGGCTTCACGTTGGAGAGTGAAGATGGGCGCGAAGAATGATGGGCCGAAGAACTCGTTCCCATCCATGGTCAGACTCCTGTCTTCTTCATCGCCTTCGTTTCGATTTCCTCTAGGTTCGCGCGCTTTTCTACCTCGCATCTTCCGTTGACTCACTTCGCGTCTCGACAGAATCGATGGCCACGTTCTTCAAGTTGCGGAGTAGTTCCACTGTCGGGAAGTCCAAAACTGTGCCGAGGAACTTTCGCTTTCGATGCGGCCCACGTGAAAGTAGCGGTATGTCCGAGACATAATCAAATCATACTTTTCCACGAATCCCAACATATTGTTGTACCTTTGTATGAATGGCGTTGCTCGACAGAATCCGAGGGAACAACAGCAAACGGAGCTAACAGGCTACAGTCATTCGATAATTGAGGTATAGGAAAATATCTGTCATGAGGTGAATGGTATGAAAAATGAAACATAAAAGACGAATGCCATCTCACGACAGTCATTCAGGTCGAGCGAAGTCGATTCGGCCAAACAATTCAATTCATGTACCAACAGCGTGTTTTGTTGGCCGTTCCTTCACCCACTTCCAGCGATGCTGGCTTTATGTATTTTTAATGGCCTAGAGAAAGAGAACAACTTCTCGGGCAAACTGTAAGGATCCCAGTCTCCAGTCTGCCGGGCGACTCCTTCAACGACCACAACAGGTGACCATCGAAAGGCGTCGATGATGATGAGCGTGCACTTGTGAAATCATCTCAAGACCAGTCTCCCTCTATCTCTTTCTCTCATTTTTGGAACCATCCTCGGCGCAAGATGGCGCTAATGAGATGGCTATCGGATCGGGCCGTGCGCACGTCCCGAGAGTGTGGAATTTTAATGAAATTCTATTCTCCGCATCGCGAGGTCCGCGGAGGCTTTATAGAAGAGGCTAGAATGAAGAGGGCTCCCAGGAGTGCGGGAGAAAGTGTGATCGATTCCTCCGTTCCCGCCCGGCCGGACAGACAGAACTTGTCCGATTGCGAAGCCGGCCGGGGCAGAGGGCCTCAACACGGGGCGGAGAGCAGGGAAAATCAACACGCAACACTTGGCGGATTGCGTGAACGAGTGAAATCAATCATGTAGTGGGCCCGTGGATGTGGCCACTCTCCTGAAGCCGAAATCCTCGAAACTCCCGAAGAACTCCAGCCGAAACCGAACCGGCCCTCTCGAAAACGGTTAGAGAGACCGATTGCTGGAATCCCCCGGTACTCTAGCCCCGTGCGAGCTGAATCTCATTACCCTTGCCCCCGCGTTCCGGCCTCTCGGTCCGCGGGGAAGCGCGCATAGCACACGCCTAACGAGCGTTTCGCCTGCCGGCAGACAGAGCAGCATGAACGAGCATAAGAAATCATCATTAATAGGCCCCGAAAGACCCCAAATACAATGGTCCCCGCGTGCTGATGGATGGCCCCCGGTCCGTCCGTCCGTCCGTCGTGTCTGGGCGGCGTCGTGGCGACTGACTACAGGGTGCTTCTTTTCCTCTTGTTTTGGTTACGATCTTTCCTGAGGGCGTTTCAGCTTCGGCTTCGTTTTTTTCCTCCGTTCGCGAAGAAATGGTGATTTCAGCGGGCAAGAATGGAAATCGTAAATGCATCCCGTCACAACACGGGCACCCGTCGCACCCCACCCCGCTACACACATACACGGGCGCGCGCGGAAGTGAAGATTTTCCTTGCTTCCATTCACGGAGAATCTCGGGGCCACGCTTGGTTCGCGGCTCATCATTTCCCTCACGGGCGGCGGCGGGCCCATTGTTCGTCAGACGGAACAAGACGAAGAAGTAATTCACTGTGCGCGGGGACGAGCCGGGACGAACGCGCCCATGGCTGGGGCGGGAAATTATGATGGCCAAGGAAGCGCCCCATCAATTATTGTTTCTTTGAAAATCATTTTTCAAAAAGGCGGCACAATTTGTTAGGACGGGACTCCGCGTTGCGCGATTGTTTTTCATCGTCGGGAGATTCTGCCTTAAAAATGCGCTCCACGATTTGTGTGGAAAAACGTAAAGTTTTCCCGCATTCGTGAAATGCGTTCCGTCTCAGTTCCTCATGCGCTGCTTGGCAGCGTGATGGCAATTTTCACATCCTCGTTCGGGTAGGGTCCTCTAGGGACCCTAATTGGAACCAACGGATACCTCACCCAAGTGAGGGGTTCCTTGCGAGTTTCAGTGGCCCATCAACATTCGATGATCCTTCAGAGTTCTCTCCTCTAGACGTTCCCATTGTTCGTTAGGTTATGCCCTTGTCTTTTGAAACATACCCTTTTCCTAACAATGTTTTTGGGAAGAAGAAAACTTCAATTCAAAGTTCCAAAAGGATTCGAAAGCTCATGTCAGCAGATTTTGCTAGGCCATTGTTATGCTACAAACTATCAGAGATCAGTCATCATGAAACAAAATCACATAAACAGATGCAGATGTAATGGAAATGGGCCGATCGGTCCTGACGAGGTGAGCCAAAACCAGACCAATAATCGGCAAGTCCATTATAGTCCTGTTGCTGCTGTTGTCCACAATGCAGCATCCGAACGCTAATGTTGACAATGGTTCCCGGCGATTGGTCTTGATTCGAGGACTTCATAATGTCCACTGAAGCAGAAGAATGGAGAAAAATCAACCCTCGATTGGGCCATGATTTTATTGACACGCTGGCCGCCGTTTTTTCAACGCTAGCCTCTCGCCTTCCTTCAACGTGCTCGGCGATAATCCTGTTCCGGTTCTGTCCTGTCCGACCACCCGGCCCCGGTGTGTATCAACACAAGTAGTCGAGGATGTGTCAAGAGCATCGATCATCATCTCATTGGCAGGTATCAAGAGTACGGTTTTCGGTCCGTGGTTGGCATGTCGGCCAGCCACTCAATCGGCGACGCACGGGTCCGACCTCTCGGGCGCGTGTGATTTTTATTTGCCGGTGCGCCGCCATTTGCTCCTTGAGGTTGTCGAGTCTCGATTTGGGGGTTATTTGGGGCGGCCGTCCGTTGGTATTTTTGGTTGTTGTTAGTCCCTCGGCTCGGCTTCGTTGGCTCACTTCGTCGCCTCACGGGTGCGGCCAGCCCCCGAACAGCCCCACTAGCCATCCCTCCCTCTGCAGCCACTCAAAAATCCATCAATCAAAGTTATGAGCCACGCCACGGTTATGAGTGGCCGCCGGTTGGTCGGTCGGTCGGGCCGGACAATCCCGGGTTCCCTCTTTGGGGCTCCCGGCGAGTCACCCGGCGCCGGCCTTTGGTGCCCGACGGTGGAGGCTGCAGGCGCCATCTGCAGGCCAAGTGTCGAGTTCGTCGAGGGCGCAGCAAGTCTCGGCCGTGGTGTCGACTTCATAAAATCTAATCGAAAGTAACAAGTGCGTGACTCGTTAAATATTTACCAAGTCCTTCTTTCTTTCTGCCGCCGGTGCCTGGGCCGATGTCTTCCGCTCTCTCTCTCTCCCTCTCCCTCTGTCCTCGACTAACCTCTGTCTTCCGGGTTACGTTGGCCGGGAGATTCATTCAATTTCACTCCGTCTGCCCGGAGCCCAACCAAAAGGATGTTCCTGGCGTGCGGAAAAGTAATCGCCAGTCGTTATCCCTCCCGGAGTTGTATTGGTCCGCCCGTCCCCGCCGACAGCCGGCCACCGAGACGTGCGGGACTGCGTGTTTGTTTAGTGCTAGGAAAATTTGTCTTCCCCGATTCCGAGGAGTGTCTCGAGTCTTCGGCCATCGGCTGGAGGCTAGTGGCCGGGAAACAGAAGAAAAAGTGTCTCCAGTGATGTGCCTCGGAGTGATGGATGGCAAGCTCCCTCCGGTGGGAACTCGGGCGAAGGGTCGCAAACGTCAGTCTTAATCGAAACTGGAAATCTATTCGCCGCCGCCGTCACCGGAACGCAATAAGAAACAGAAGTCCCGGGGAAAACGATGTTTGACAGCGGAAAATAAAAGTATAGTTTTTGCTCACCCCGCCGCGCCGCAGCTTGTTTGCTTTGCCACCACCACCGGCCGGGGGAGGCGGCCGAGTCCTGCCCGGGGAGGTGTTTTCGGTGCTGATCAAACGTTTCATCATCGACTCATTAAGCACTTGTTGGAATCCCCTTGGCAGTGCCAGGACCAAGGCCGGGCCGGCAGTCGGCTAACACTCGAAACAGAACCGGAAACCTTGGGCCCCGCCGCGACGCCTTCGAAGAAAGTCGAAGAATGTCTTTGGAATTCTGGCAAGTATTTTTCATTTCTCTTCGGCCCTTCGTGCCACGGATCCACGGAAAGGGACGGAACGGGCCGAGGGCTAGAGCTGCTGGTCGCTGGCGATAATTGAAATTGCACGGAAGTCAAACGTTTCGCTAGAGACAGACAAGGCGCGGTGCGCGTTCGAATGTTTGACATTCAGCAACGCGGGGAAAACAGGAACCCAAAGAGAAGGTCGATTCCCCGCCGCGTTCTTTCGAATCCTTTTGCTTTTCCACCGATCCTAGTTCGCATCTCCGTCGGTTCTGGCGGGGCCATCGCGTCGTGGCGCTCCTTTTTGATTTTTGTGTTTCTGTGATCTTTAAAAGGTGGCTACCGCGGGGCAAACAAAAAGAAAAAAAAATCGGTGAAAACCCGGGCCAGAATAGATGTTGCCGATTGGCCGGGATGTCGCACAATCGAATAGGGGACGCAGCGGCAAGAACGACGGTGACAAGATCTTCATTAGATTTAAACTCCGATTCGAGGCAGGAGCAGCGCAGACATTAGACGTGTTAATTTCGGTTTCTTAATTTGCTTACTGATTTATTCATGCCCGCGTAAACCGGAAACCGAGCGGAACCAGCCAGGGAGCAGCACACAGGAGCAGCAGTTGCCAGGTGTTGCCGTCGGGTCATCCGGGGATCTCCACAGCGAAGGAGAGCTTTCATTAAAAATGTAATTATCATTAGATTTGAGTTTCACCATTTAATTGATAATCATAATTGTGTTGCGTAATTAATGTGCGATGCGCGCAACAGCACAAAAAAAGGAAGCTGTCCGATTTGCTTTGCCATCTTCAGGTCGATTCGGTGGAACTCATCGATGAAATGGGTGCGCACGAAACGAAGCGAAGGACAATGAGGACGAATTGAATATTCATCCGCCTTTTGGGCCAGTTTGCCATCGAAAACATTGACAAGCCCATCACGCGTTCGCTCGGGACGGGCGATATCTGGCGCAAATGACGCGTGACAGTTGCGTTTTCCGGTGGCGCACGCCTCGAGATGACACTCGAGGAGAATTTGCATCAACAACACTCGCAGCAGCCGGGCTCCGGAGCGCGGTGCCCGGGAAAGGAACCTCCTTTGTGCATTAATTAGCCTTTTTAATGAGTTTGGCTTTACAGCTTGGGACTTGCGCTCCAGAAAAAGAAGCGCCGGAACATGCTTGATCTCCATCCCGCCGCCACAAGGCTGATGGCGGGCGCGCATCATAAACATCTTTTCCGAAGTAAGCAAACATTACTTTCTGGGACGCCGCCTGGCCGCCCGGCCACGGAATTGCACTTTTTTACGAGCCATGCCGTAAAAAGTGTGGTTTGCATTTTAAACATTAGATGGCGGGAGTCCGGGAGTTTTCGGGGACAGGCGGCGCTTGTTCGGTCGCGGGTCGGGTGCGGTAATTGTTTTACTTTCGGAACTCTTATCCGTGTAGCGGCTTAAGCACTGGCGAAATTGATAGTCTCTGCTCTCCGCGGGATGCTGCGCCGTAATGGAGGAGAGTCGGGCTCGGGCAACATGAGGCCTTGTCTTCCGGTTGAAAGCTACATACTTTGCATAGATCTTAGGTCGTGGCGCAGCAATTGTGTTGCGCGTCATCCTTTCGAGTGCTGCCGCGATGTAGGGATTAAAACGTCTCTTCTTCGGCCTTTAAAAAAACGAAAGAATAAACTTCGATGGTTATTGGAGTTCTGTTCCGCGGGTTGGCCATCTAATCTGTCCCTTTTCGAACCCTCCCTCCGAAGTCGAAGGGCGAACCAGCGCCGTCAGTTGCAAGAACCTTAATTAAAAACACAAATTCGGTGCTCGGTTCAGGGCCTCAGGCCAGTCCCAAACCAGTCCCTAACCCGGCAAGCAGCGCGAGCAATGCAAGGGTATATGATCGAAATTTATTACCATTAATAACGCAAACGCGCAGTGTGCGCCACGGAGGCGCTAGTGGCCACTAGTTTTGCTAGTCTCCCAAAAGTCGGCGACTGACCAACCGATGGTGGGGATGGTAGGTTCCTAATGAGAAACTGTTGCCCGCCTGGCGGAATGGAACCCCAAACGGGCGAGAAAGGCCACTACTCAATCGAGCATAAATTGTGGGTTTTATGTTTTGCCAATACCCGGAATCGAAGTGAGAGGGTTGTGGCCCTAACTCGGCCCCGCGCATAGGCGTCCAAAAACCGGAGAACGAGTCACGAACAAGTCACGTTTTTTCGGGAGCATCGTGGATGTGTCGGATCGGTGCATCGGATTTTAATTAAATTATTCAAACAACAAGTCGTTTACGAGCCCACAAACTAACGTTTGAAGTGTGTTTCTGTGCGCGTGGCCCAAGTACTCGAATCCGACCAGTAGACAGGGCGACAGCAGAGAAGCGTGAGAAAATTGGTAGGAAAAACTCAAGGTGAGCTCCCATTACCCGGGGCCCGACACGAACCGCAGCCAGCCCGGCAGGCAGGTTGGGAAATTCTTTCCCAGTGTCTCCCGAGTCCCCGGCCTGAGGCGACGACGAAATGAATCCGAAGAATCTGTCGTATGCGCGTTCGGAACCGTTTACCTTTTTTCCCAACCGGCGTAGCACCCCATTAGGTATGCTAATTAATCCCGCCCAGACCCACACACAAACACACATACACACATGCTCCTTAGTGCCGGGTGGGTCAGGGTGAATTTTACATTTTACCGGTCGGTCGGGTCGTGTGAGCCAACGCCAACTGGTGCGCCGTCGATACCGGGCTGCGGATTGGCCGCGATAAGTGGTTCCCCTGGCTGGCCCATCGCACGCGGTGGGCGATTGAGCAACATTAATGAGTTTTTTTCATTCGTTCCGTGCCTTTCCGGATGATTCGATGAGGGGACTCGGGCCGGGCAGGGGAAACCCGGGCATTCTTTCTCTAATTTTGTTTTTGTTCCAGCGAAACAGGCGGCCGCCTATAATCCGTTTTTGATTTCCTTAATCCGGTTTTTATGTGTTTCCTTTGGTGTGCTGCGAGTGTCCTTTTTCGTAGGTTATCTGTCAGCTGCGTGCATTTATGATTGCAATGCGCGACAATGCATTCGATACCCAGAGAATACCTTACAATCGCCCAAAACATTTAAGGAAACACGCACCTCTTTCGATTGTAAAGTTAATTAATTCCCGCTGCGCGAATGAGTGGCCCAAAACCGGGGGTCCTTCCTTTGTTTCGTGGAATTCACACAACGAATAATCGAGTCACACCTCGCGTACGGCGCGCGCGAATCGTTCGTAAACAGTGCCCTTCAGTGGTCCTGCATTACTACAACCTTCTCTCCACGTCCGGCGTGTGGCACAGGATCAAAAGGGTCAGCAATCAATAGTAGGTCGCCCGCCTCTCGTTCGATTTCGCCAGAGCATGGAGAAGCAAAAGGCCGGCATTTTCTCACCGGCCGGCGGATGGATTGAATTTTCATGCCACCTGCCGGTGGCCGGTTGCCGGCGTTGAAGTGGTAATTAAAAAGGGGCCATGCTAATTACAGGTACATACAGGTGCCCCCCCCCAAAAAGGGGAGGACCGCGTGCGCGAGCGCCCGTCCGCCCATCATAAACGTTCCGGAGATGAATCATGTGAGTGGTTATGAGTTAAATTATTCATCATTACACCTGTGTCCCGGTGTGTCCCGGTGTGTTTGCTTTTAACGTCGTTGTGAAAGGTGTCAGCAGAATTTTACATTATTTTGGTCCTCCGGTTCGGTGTCACCGATGGGGTCCCATTCGGTGGGGAGATTTATGATTTTTGTTCGCGTGCGAGTCGGGGTGGGATCAGCGATCGTTTGACGTATGCTTTATGATTATTGCCGTGAACGTGGGGCCATGATTCGATGTAGCTCCTTCTGCCCACTCCCACGTTGACCGGATTGGAATTCCCGGATTGGCGAGATCCAAGATTCTAATTCCGACGGGCAGGTGGTAATGGCTATCAGCCGTTTTTTGCCAGCCGTTCGTGTCCCATCCATTCCCGAGCTTCCCGAATTGTGTCCGGGCGATGCGGTGTTTATTAAAACGTTGATTAACGCGCGGGCAGTTAGGGCAGTGAAATAAATGCTGGCGGTTTTTAATAGTGAAGTTTAATTAGAAAATCCAATGAATTATGTGCCGGCCGGCCATCCCCACCGGGAACCGGGAATTTAGCGCACCCATTCCGGTCCGCCTGGTTATATATGACGCAGTGCCGTGCCCGCCATGCCTGGTACTGGTAAGCTGCAGCACTCCGGGCTCTGGGTAAATGGTAAATTTATTTCCAAATGCCAATGCGGCTAGACAGGCCCCATTAGCGGGCGGACGCATAGGGGGCGCTGTTGCGTTGCGGTTAATAGTTTGTTTAAAGTTTGTTTGAGTTCCTGCCCGGCCCACAGGGTCCGCACAGCATCGGATTGGATTCTGCGCCAGAAACTCGCCCGCTGAAGCCATATGCATGCCGGCCGGGAAAAGGGAGATTTTTCCAGTCAAAGAAACTTCACAACTCGGCGCTGAATCCTTACGAATGAAGCTCCGCTAATTTGGTAGCTACCGCACGCCTGGTCAGCTAGCCAATAGTTGACTATATTCATAACTCCTATCAATTTTGCGTATTTAAGCAACTAGTTAACGTTAGACGCTTCAAGAAAGCATCACTTCATGCCTTGAAAACCCCAAGTACGTGTCGGAACTCTGCAGTTCCTGCTGTGAAAGAAACAAGAAAATCACCGTCCCAAGTGTCGTCAATGAACACCGAAACGCAGCTCAATTTAAGCATCAGCTATCAGGGAGGCGAACGAAAGATGGTCGCGCGAATCGCGAAAGAGTCCAACGGTGGAACACGGTTACGCCATCATCGTTGGAATTTCGCGAAAAGCGAAAAACCACGAACCACGCCGGCTGGCCCCGGGGGCCCCAATGGAGGTGGAGTTTGAAGGCGCGAAAAATTTCGAAAAATGGTATGAAAATGTGATGCTTTCATGGTCTCGGCCCTCGCGGGTTCAGGAAGTGAACGGAGGCGTGCGGGGCTTCAAGAAAATCTTGTGGAGTGGAGCGGCGTGATGAAAGATGTAAAACGCAAGTGCCGAGCAGCAGTACATAAGATATTGAATTTGTTTTCGGGTTCACTTGCCCTCGAGAAATTCGCTCGTCGTTCAATCATCGGCCTGGGGACGGAACGCTTTAGTTGATTTTCTGTTCGCTTGGTTCAGATCTTTGGGCAGCTTTAAGCTAAATTCTTATCCTTTTTATTTGGTTTTTTCAAGCTTCGCTTGGTTCATTTGAAAAATATGTGAAAATATGTGCATCTTTTCTTTTGGAGTCGTTCTTACAAGATGCTGAATGATAACGTTGAATGATTATTTTCTTACTGGTAATAATAGACCTCAATATTACTTGGAGATTGTAGAAAGGACCGCATGACAGTACTTACTTACAAAAGTGAAAAATAATTTCTTTTCAGTGGGTTCCAATGACTTTATATAAAAGCACAAATGTTACTTAGGTGACTGAATGTTTTTGACTAATTTTTGATTGACTAAAATAAATTGTTCATTCTCGTATTTCATAACATACTAGCAGGCCCGGCGAACTTTGTTCCGCCCCAAAGGCAATTAGTAAGCAGGTTTTGGATTTTATGTAGTAAATATTTTTTTATTATGATTAGCTTTCCTTTTTGTTCAGTTCAGCACCTTATGATACACTACATTTTTGGTTTTATTATCAGGAGCAAAAATTCCCGATACCGGCGTGCCAGAGGGAGTTGGCGCGGGACCAACAACC